>NW_017537689.1:12316-65942 GCF_001853355.1 Bactrocera latifrons
TAAAAATATAATAATTATTCATTGATAAATATAGGAAAAATTAAAAAAATAAATAAAATAAAATTTAGATTAAAAAAGTGTGATAAAACCAATTAATAAGTATAAAATAAACAAATAATAAATATAAGCCTACACTCAGTCGCAGCTTGTTTGCTTATAAGCATTTTATATAACCCACTCGTAACTGTTCTTACCACTTCGCGCTAGTGTTGCCTTTTCAACTTGAAATTATGAATAAGCAAAAAATCTCTTTATTTTATTACAGTTTTTTTGTTTTTATTATTTATTTCACATTTTTCGTTCAACTTAGTTTTAATTATTGTTTATTTATTTTATTCGCCTTTTCAAGTAAGTATATAATATTATTTACGACGACGTACTACAGACACAGCAGTGGTAGTGGTCTTCTTATCTTTATTATCATTTCAATCCGCTTATTTGCCAACTGCAAGTCTTTGATGTCAAAGTAAAGGCCTTCATTTGCAGTTCACACAATCGCTTTCCAAATGCCTAACATACACATACATATACATAGAGTGTAGTTCTAAATGTATGCAGCAACATATGAGTGCTTTCGGCTGGACCTAGGCGATTCCTTTCAAACTTTGTTTATTTTTTTCATGTGCTTTGCTCTTTGTTGCAGGATTTCTGAAAACATTCATTTATTGCTTACATTTTTTTGCGTTCTCCCTCTCTACTTTGGCCGCTTTGGCTTTTAAGCCTTTGTTTAAGGCCGGCTTCTCTAACTTTGTAATTCAACAAGACATACATACATTTGTTTGATATACATACATATATAAGATCTATGCTATTTGATCTTTCGSTTTTGGTTTTATATTTCGTTTGTTTTTGTTTTTCATTTTTGTTATTGTTTTTACTTTTTATTATTGTTGGTGGTGTACTTGATTTGATTTGGTGATTAAATTCTTCACTAGTAAATGCGCGCGTGTATGTGTGTGAGTGGGAAAGTGGCGGTGAACATGGCGTTTGAAAAAGTGGCTAAGTGAGTGTGTGTGTGACTGAAGACGAAGTGTGTGAAAAATTGATAGCGAGTGGTTGTGGTGGTGCCGTTGGTGTTGAAGAATAAATGCGTTCTCATGCGTTTATATGCGTTTATATGCTTTTTAATGCATTTTATGCGTTTTCATGCGTTTATATGCGTTTTCGTGCATTTCAATGCGTTTTATGTGCTTTATTGCGCCTCTATGCATACATGTGTTTTTATGCTGCCGAAATGTGCTACGAACCATATGACCAGTTATATAAAGTGGTGTATAGAGTGTGAATTTGGTGTATAGGCGGGAAGGTTTATTTATTTAATTTTTTTGCTCCGATTATATATATATAAACATACAATACGAGTATAAACAGTACATACAGACGATTACAAGTGTATTTTGGTTGTTGGGTATACGGATATATAAGATTTTGTTGTTGCTATTTTTGTTGTTATATTTTTTTTTAGATATTTCATTATTCAGGTTTTTTTGGTTTTTTCGCTAATCGCTACACATTCAAAAATTTGCTATATATGCTCTAGTTTGTTTGTTGTTTCCTCTTTGCTTATTGTTTTCTGTTTTTCCATAGTTAAGTGTTGTTGTTGTAGCCGCAGTCGCAGCAGAAATGCGCTTTGTAAGCGTTTTTCTGCTGCCGTTGCAGTCATTGCTTTTTTGGGGGGCGGCAATAGTGGCAGTATTTTTGCTGTTGTTGTTATTGTTGTTGTTGTTGAAATTGTTGTTTACCTATGATATGAGCCAATTATGACATAGTTTGCGGTTTTCCCTACCAAATACCATACATTGTTTCTTGCTTTACACATGTTTTCGTTCTGCTCCGCAAGCCCTAACACTGCCTTCCGCTAAAGTAAAAATATGAGTTCTTCCTAACCTCACTCTGCTTCACGTCTACATTTCATTTCTCTTAATTTAACAATTTTTCGAATTCCTCATTCGCTCTGCACCCTTTATTTTTCGAATATAAGTTCGCCGGTCAGCAGTGGATTCATGTAGGTTTGCGTCTCGTAGCCCGTACGCTTGCGCGCACCGCCGCTGCCGCCCCTACGCTCGCTATGCGTATAATATAACGGACGTTTGTCTTCGCGCGAATTCAACACCAACGGTATGGGCAGCTGGGTGTAGGGCTCTTGCACCACAGACAAGATGGGCGGGTTCATGGGTGGCGTTTCCACTACAAATGGTTCGGGTTCGTAATCGTTGTTGCTGTTATTATTATTGTTGTCCGCATTGTTGTTACCGTTACCCGTGACAGCGGTGGATTTTCGATGATTTTTACGCGAAGTATGCCGATGATGACTATTGTTGTTGTAGTGTTTGCGATGCGATTTACGTTTGGTATGGCCGTTAGTCGCGCTAGCCGCGGCCAATGCTGCCGACGATGACGACGACGACGATGAGGAGAGCGCCGTTGCTAGCGCTGATGCGGGTGCCAGCACAGGTATGGGCGCTTGCGCAGTATCCAATATCGGTATACGCGGTTCGAGGCTATTCACTATGGGTTGTGATGGATCCAGCAGGAAGGTGCCATTTGTTGGTGTAATCGGCTTACGTAACGGATCTCTGGCATTCGCTTGTATTATTGTCGCTGTGGCAAAGATTTCTTGAAATTTGTTGGCGGCAGCCAGTTGTTGTAGATGAATATGTTGTTTTTGTAGAAATTGTTGTCGCTGCTGTTGCAACTGATTGAGTATGCGATATTGTTCGAGTATGTGTTTGTAGAATTGTTCGGCGGTGACTTCCGATGAATTGAGTAGGCGTATAGCGATTTTCTCTGGTATCACAATTTTGTCTAAATGCAAGAACAAAAATACAAGGAAATATTAATGATTTAAATATAATTGCTGTGAAATAGAATATGGAACTTAGAATTTAATAAAAAACATTACCTTTAAAATTTTTCAGTTTATTGGTATAAAACATCGAATATAAAATAAATACGAAAAAAATTCTATACTTGAAACAAAAATAAAAAATCGTGTGGACGAGTATTATCGATCGACATGCGCATCACTTACTTTGCAGAGTGTCATCAATAATCCATTGGCTCCTCACCAAGGTCTTCAACCTGCCGCCGACCACTCTTCAAATACCCGATGTGTGGAAAATCGGAAGAGTGGTCCCACTACTAAAACGTGGAAATCCCGCCAACAAAGGGGAGTCCTAACTTCCGATGACTCTCCTCTCCCCAGTAGTGAAAACACAATAGGCGTTGGTACTCCCGACCCTCACACATCACCAGACTCTAGCAAATCACAATCATTGTTTCCGAAAAGTGTACAGCACCAACACAGCACGTCATAAACGCCCAGATAGTTCATGGTCTCAACTAAAAACCTCCTTGCGAAAGGGCGACCCTCATAGCGTTGGGCTTGTCAAAATCTTTTGACACAATCAGTCTACTTGAGGAGATTTAAAAATCTACGCTCCCTCCAGGAATAAAGCGGTGGACTATGAACTACCTGAGCGGACGACAATCATCCGTACTGTTTTGAAATAAAAACTATAAATTGTGAAGAATTAAACAGGGGGCTCCGCAGGGTGGTAGTATCTGCTCAAAAGTAAAAGGCTATCTCTCCGAACTTTCTCACTTTCTCGCTGCATGAAATATAACACACTCCCCAAATAAATCTACAACGACCTTATTCACTAACTGCACGAAGGATTAGAGGCTTGGTCTTAATATTGCAGTCGACGGTGTTAAAACTTCGACTGTCAATAACTCAAAGATTTTAGGTGTGACATTCGACAGCCAGCGCACGACTGCGATTACTGCCAGAGTACAAAGCCGCAACGAAATCTTGAAGTCGCCAGCCGGGAGCACACGGGGAAAAGACAAAGTAACGTTGTTGGCGACATAAAAAGCAATCGGTCGGCCGGTCCTTAACTACATCATAGCTGGATGCAGTGAAACGCTGACGAGGAAGCTATAGATGTGTCAGAACACTGCAATCCGCACAAAAACAGGATGGCTCTTGATGTCCTCCATCAAACACTTGCCTAAGACCTATATGCCCCCAGTTAAGGAGCATTATGAACTCGGCTCCAAGCAGTTTCGGCAGGGTTGCTTCTCTTAGGCAAGTGCATAATCGAGATATTGTTGTATTATAAGGACGAGACTAAACTACTTATCAAAATAGAGTAAAAAGAAATCCATTATTTCTGCATTAAATTGGTAGGTACATTGTTCCGATATTGCCAATTATCACCGTTTTTTCGAAATTTGTTTTTGCCGTTCTAAAGATAATTGCATGATGTTACTTTGTCCCTATTGACATATATCTGGGACAGTAATTTTTCATAAGCCTAATTTGGAGCTTACTTGTCACTAGTAAAATCATTTTCATAGACAGAAACAGAACAGAAAATCTGATCTTCTACCTTGCTTCAGAAGCCCCATTTGTAAACAGCACAGATCTGAACTATGGGTTTTGGCCGTAGTGGAGCATAGTAGAAATTGCCTCACATATATACAGATTACTAATTTTATTCTTTCTATTGAAAAAAATATACACTGTGTAAGAAGAGTACTATCACTATTATTTTATCAGACAAAGTTACAACTGGCGCGGAATAAGAAAATGTACTAATATATTTATAAGCTTGCTGACCGAATATATGTATATTTTTTAATAACTTCAAACGGCTCTCCTTCTTATAGAAGGAACAACAGTACAGTAATATGAAAGCCAAACACAACTGAAGGAAGAAATAATTTACGCACTATCTGAAGATCGTTAAGTAGAAGAGAGGGGGTTATTGAGTTGGTAAGAGTAAAAAAGTCAGAAAAAATAGTTTGAAGCATTGGTGTCTCTGCCTCTTTTTCTTCCTTTCAATCCATATTACGCTTAACCTTAGTAGGAAAACCGTAGTGAAGGTCTAATTAGATCGTCTATTAGAATACGTTTTCCGAAAATTGCAACTTCTTGCAGATCTTTTAAAAACTATCTCGCAATTTCGGATACGATCCTCTGATCATTGTTTATGAATAATCGGCAGACAATCAAAGGCTCGTGTTATGAACTAAGAAATTGTTCGGGGTAACCGAAACAGATAGACAGAAGATAAAATAGAAATAGTAATCTTATGCTTATCTTTTATATTACAACAGTAATAACATCAACAAAAAAATCTATTAATTATATCCTTTTCTTCTTGTTGTGCTGACAAAGTTAGTCTATACAACGACAGAATGATGAAGTTGAAATCAACTATTTGAGCAGCTTTTTAAGGTAAATAGACGAATTGGAGCGATGTTTGTTGGAAACCATTAAAATTAAACACTTTTTACAAACTGAACAGAGTTTATAATATTATAACAGTTTATAATCCCCAAAAGGAAACGTCGGAGAAATTATTTAAAGAGGATCGACAACTCGTTGACGACGAACCACGTCCAGGACGGCCATCAATATCGACTGAGGAACACTTCTTCTCTAGTTACGTAATAAATTGTTTTGATTGAGGTTTCAACTATTAATCACCCGATTGTTAGTCATATACTCAACCCACTCGCTTTAAATACACCGAATAATAACATAAAATTATGCTTAAGTTTATTTCTGAATACTAAGATGTTGCTAGCAATAAACACGAGGAAAATCTCAAACTCTCAAGTCATTGTGGAAATATGAAAATAAAACGCGCACTCTTCAGTCTTCAGTCTGCTACGACTTCTTCCATCAATTTCCACCACTTTTGATATGCTTTTAATGACAGCTTCAACAGTGCCCTTTTTTATTTGCGTGAATTTGTAAATAAGTTCTACATAAGTATTTATGTGTGTATGTATGTATGTATGGCGGCGTGATTGCTTTTGTTCTTGTGATTTTGCCTGTACATGGTCATAACCTTGTCGCCGGCAATAGACGGTGGCGTTTGTGATGACTGCACTGCTCTTATTTGCTTGTTGTTGTTACTGTTTGTTATTATTATTGCAGTTGTAGTTGTTGCTGTTGTAGCTGTCGTGCCTGCTACCTTGAAAATGCCAAGTGGAAATTATGCCAAATAACAAGTTTGTTTTGCTCCCCATTTTTGTTGGCCTGCCAGTTGCCGACGCCGCCGCCACCGCCGCCACCGCCTGTGCTCCACTTTATTTATTTATAGAGTGCGCATATATAATTATGTACATGTATTTATAAATATATATGTATGTACATAGGTATATGTACGCGAGCGCAAGACTAGGCTGGCACTTCATTCGTATTTATTGTTGTTGTTGCAGCCCACTTAATATTGAAAATATTAGAGCAATGCAAATATTGCAATTAAAATACAAAACCAACGTCAAGCACATTGAGCACATGCAGTCAGCGAAGGCGAAGTAAGCAAAGTGGGGTAAAAAGGCTTGTGCTCAACAGCGAATAACGGAGTTATGTAAGCGCTATGGTCGCTGAAATGTGAAACGAGCGAGTGGGCAGTAAATGGACGGCGGCGAATGAATTATGGCCTTTTGATGGCGAGCGAACGTTTACTCGGATTTTGACCTGTCAAAGAGTCGAACACAAACACAAACAAACTTGTACACAGAAAAGCATAAAGCCAACGGTGCACGCATATATATAAGTGTGTGTGTGTCAGTAAATGTATGTACATATGTCACGAGCAATTCTGCACGAGTACACGCCCACCGGCCTCCAAGCGTGCGCGCACACATCTACGCTCACCTAAATACATACGCATACACACATATATGCATGTATTTATGTACATGTAGCCACTACATGCACATTTCGTGTTCACGCTGCTTTGGTCGCTCCTTACGCCAACAACTAACCTACCTCAATGCCCACTTTGGCGTGCCCCACTGCCATACTGCAACAACGGCAACAGCAACAACAACAATAACGACCCACTTTAGAATATTGCCACCCCATTGACCTAATTTTTCGGTGTAAAGCGAATTTGCAGCGCTGCAACCGCAAAACGCGAACAAATGCAAACAGCAACAACAAGAACAACAATGCACAAACGCAAACACACAGTCAGACACAGACATATGTATATACAGGCCAATGCACATAACAATAATAATGATATCGCTAAGGTTTGCGCACAACAATGGCAACAATGTGCAACAACACCAACAAGAAGAACAATAGCAACAATAATAATCGCGTAAACTAGGCGTTGCACTTGTTAGCTACTCGTCGCCATTATAACATCTCTCTACTTCACACACACGCACACACATATAACTCATGCAGATGCAAAAAATACTCTTGCCTACATAACTATCGCTCATTTTCTATCCTATCTGGCATCCTTTGCTCGACACGGCACGGCTGTGCCCGTTTGTTGTCACGCATGAATGGTTGACTAGCTGACTGCTTGGCTGGAATATGCCTTGTGGCCTAGAATTTCAACAGCTGCCACAAGTGGAGGAATTTCAATTCATAATACAACCAAAGTGGAAGCACAATACTACCAACCCGCTACAACAACAACAGCAAAAACAGCGACAGCGCCAACAGCCAGTAGTGGCAATAGCGGCAACTACTTTTTCATTAATCGCACGCTTTTCTCCGCTTCCATTCCATTCCATTCTGCGGCTGTGCGCTTTTATTCTACTTTCATTCTGTTTTACTTTTATCATTTTCGTTTTTGCTTTTCCTTGTAGTGTGTGTTGGTTTTTTTTTTCGTTTGCCCAGCGTTTGTTCGACAACTCTTTCTTTCACTTTTTACCGCACGTACTAATTTGCAAAGGCTTTGTTTTGCATTTTGTTTTGTTTGTTGTGTCCTTTTTAATTTTTTGGGGACGAGCGCTAGGGCAACCGAAGCCAGTTCAGTCACGTACGTAACGACTAATTTGCACAGAGTGCAAAAGGTGACATTTGATTGCGTAAAATACTAACAATAGAAAGTGAATTTTGCTCAACATGAAGTGAAGTGAGGGGAGTTTGAAAGTAAAGAAAAGAGTGGATAGCTTTAAGTTTTTAGTTATTTTGTTGCAAATTGTTGTGGCAAATTTCAGAGCTAAATGTTGTGAGGGACATTATGTTCAATTTTATATATTTTTGTTGATAAACATTAAAATATGCTAAGATTGAAATAAAATATTGGTTTTTAACCTCAAACCATATTTTGTGAAAAAAAATCGTTGAAACCACTGCTTTTTATCAGTTATGCCTATTCAAATTATCATTTGATTAAATTTGAGTCGGACTAACAAAAGCAAATACATTTTCAAGTTTTTTAAGGGGTTACGTGAGTTTACGGGTTTAAAAAAATTGTATTGTCTTGTTATATTATCTAATATCTCTAGAATATTGCTTTAAATTTTCAATTTGATCCGAATAATAGCTTCGGAGCTACTGCCTTGAGAACTTGTGCGCTCGAGGGCTTAGATAGGCTAAGTGCGCGTCTTTGAATGCGTTTTTCTCGAAACTGTGTTTTTGATATCGGTTGGCTAGATTGTTCGAGAACTACTTAAGGGAGTATTATTCTCTAGAAATAAAATTTTGGGCAGTTTTTTGAATTTTATTTAAAAAAAAAACCAAAAATATTTTTGCTATTCATTTTTTTATGGTCCTTTTATTGATATCTTAAGAATACGCAAAAAAAAAATTTTACACATTCTGGTGATATTGATACTGACTTTCGAGAAAAACGCATTTAAAAAAGTGAGTCTACCTACCTACCGGGCTAGGTACTGCGTCATTAAAGTAACTGGAGCTCTTAAAATAATTTTAATTTTTAAAAATCCCTTGGAGGATATATTCTTAAGGGTCTCAAGTTTTCAAAATTCTGGAGTAGAACACCCCCTTAACCTATCTTTGATATATAATTCTTCTCAAGTCTGTGAGCGAAGGATTTATTTAGAACTATTTGAAAAAAAAAAAAAAATTTCCCCTAAAAGGTTGAGGCTGAGGCTGGTTTTTACGCGAGAAAGCCCAAGTAACCCCTTAGTGATTTCTTCGTTCTAGAATTTTGTACACGCTTTTTTCCCCCCTATAAAATGCAAGTACAGGAACAATGGATAATACTGATTTTAGTTTTGATTTTCCTTTTAAAATTGATTGCGATATCGGTAAAAAGTGGAATATACAGAACACTGCAAAGAAATTGATAAAAAAATATTATCCCAAAGAAGTACGAAAAATAACTTGTTAATTTGAAAATCATAAATATGTCATCATGGGCAGTTAACTTAATATTAAATATTTTCTAGTATAACCTCCTTTAAGTGGTTTACAAAATAAGACTGAAATAGACCGAAAAAGAACTAATCCGAAAAAGACTAACGCTGTTGTAAAAATTCAATTTATAAATATTATTTGGTTTAACTTAAAACTTGCTCTCTGTAGATATTTGAATAAGGTAGGCAGAGCGATCGAAGTCACCCATTTATGCACTCGTGGCCGACTACCAAGTCCCTAGTAGGACTATCTAGGCAATTTATGTCTCTTATGAACTTGCTTCTGTATAGCAACTGGAGTTTGAGAGTCACTGTGATCCAAGTCAACAATTCAGGCGCTCATGGCCGTTACAGGAAGACACGTTTGCACTGCAAAGCGCTTTTTGGGCGGTTACCAAGTCTCTAGTAAGACTATCTAGGCAATTTATACCTCTGCATATACATCGAACCCACATATATTTGAAAATAAACTCCTCAAATTTAAAGTTGATTTGGTAAATAGTTTCGCATATACATAAATATGTATGGTAATTTTTGTAAGAATTATCCAATTAATTGTAATCGGATTCCAAAATTTTAACAGCTTTTTTCTCAAAATATTCTTTTCAAAGTAAGTGAGGAAAGCTTCCTCGAAAATGTAAGACCGATGGACTTCGAATTTTCGCACAATAATGTTCGAAAGCGTAAGACTTTTGATAATCATTTTCTTTACTGGCAGATATCATTTTTCAAAGAGATCTCGTTAGATCGGCAAAGAGATCAAGAGCTTCCAAAATATTTTAAAATGTATCACCAATTATTAAAATACATTAAATTTTTTTGAATGTACGCTCTTTTCACTTATTTATTAAATAAAATGTCTTTAAAAAAAAATTCATAAAAAAGGTTTTTTTTTTGAGTTGAAAGTGTAGTTATTTTTGGAGGTTATTACCAGGTATTTATCATTTGTATTTTATTTTTTGTCCACCCAAAATATTGATTTAGATCCAAGTTTGCATCATAATTGATCATTTTCATCCACTGTGAAACTAATATTTACTTTTCGGACCAAAATATTTGAATTAATGTTTCAGGTGTGCTAGTTGGGCTTGAAGTTTATACTAATTTTGAAATGAAGTGCAACTTGTTATGGTTACTGCTGGGTTAATATGGATTCTGCATACAAACCGTGATATTCTATTCAATTTTAAAGAGGTTAGAAAAATGGTGACGTTATGCGTCCTGCTGCAACATTATTAGTAAAATCATTCTAAGTAATCAAAATTAAAAATTCTACTAGCATTTTATATACCCTCAGCATTTCCATGGAATGTGTGGGTGTGGATTACTATCAGAACTCTCAAATGTATAATTTAGCTTAATGCCTACCACAACAGTTTCCTCAAAATCTAATATTAGACACCTATCTACCAAAAAAGATTTCTCAGAATTTAATATACACAAAGCTCGAGCTGTCGATCTAAGTCTTATAAATTATAATAAATTTGAGAGTATATTAAGTTCCACCCATGCACATTTAACTTTTTGCCACCAAATTTTGCAACAACACACCACTGTGCGACCGACTTCGCATTACTTACACGTTTCAGTCGCGTAAATGAAATGCTTTGTAAGCAAATCATGTTATAACCGAAATGCATACACGCAACCGACAACCGCCCTACACAACCGCCCCCCTCCCAACCCCACTCACATTGACAACATCCGCACATCGCACTCATGCATAGCAAATTACAAAATAGAGTTTCACAAAGTGTTGCGGATGAATTGTGTGTTATAAATTTCCAGTGGCTTACCGCATTGGTTGCCCTTAGTGACAAAGGGTCTAATAGTTGGATCCCAAATAAAGATGTAGTATAGCGACAACATAATCGCCGCCAACGAGACGCACAGCACATACACCGCCACGGTGAGAATGCGTATGACTTTGCGATTCTTGCCTGGTGGCTGATAACACCGGCTTATCGTCTCCGTCGGCGGGAGTTTCACTTTCTCCTCCAGCGAACTGACTTTCGAACTCATCGCACTGCCGCTGCCACCGCCACCGCCACCGCTGCCGCAGCCGCTGCCGTGCTCCTCCAGTTTTGTGGCTTTGCGACGCGACTTAGCGCGACTTTACGAACAAGAACGGATAAGTTTTTCCGACACCCAACCAAAGCCCAGCTGTTGTGCGGGTTTAGCTGCTCCGCTTCACACTTATTTCTATTTGAAACTGTGTGTGTGTGTGTGTTAATCAGTGTATGTGTGGGTGTGGTCGCTCAGGCGAATTTGTTTGTATGTGTTTGTGCTCTTGGATATGCGCTTATCAGCTTTGTTTGCGCGCGTGTGTGTGTGTAATTTGTTGCGGCTTTTGTGTATGTGTGTGCGTGCGTGTTTCTTGAAGGATTAGAAGTAGTCGTTGTTTGATTTGCAATTGCTCTTGCTGCCTTTATTATTAGCGCTGTTGTTGCTGTTGTTGATATTGTTCTTGTTATCGTTATCGTCGTTTGCCAGCTTTTGCTTCAGCTGCCGGCGTGTTTTCTGTTGTTTTTGTCGTCAGAAAAGTTTTCGCTGTTATTAGTTTTCGCTGCTAAAGTTGTTGTAAAGTGTTCTGATGTGTAAAACTATTGCAATTAATTGCTATTTATCCTCTATCGCTCCGCTATGCTCCTCTAATCTGCTTTGCATTTGTTTTTGTTTTATATTTTTCGCTCGTAATGCTTTTGATATGTTGTAAGTCTCGTTGAAATGCAATTTTGTCGATTGTTCAGTTTTGATGTGTGTAGATATACAATAAAGTAGTATCCGAGTTCTTCTAAAAATACAGGGTGATTAGGTGAGTTGTGACTTTTCAACTGCGATTGGTTAAAAATATTTGCTTTTTTTGTTAATATTTATTACTAAATAATATTTTAGTTACAAAAATTATTTGAGGTTTTATTTTTGAATTCTTTTCTTTGCGTTATATTTTTTAATTTTTATAATTTAGAATTAAAAAGTTATTCTTTTTATTTTTCATATGTTAATTTTTTTTTTATTTTTAGTCAATTTAAAATTTTGTATTATAGTTTACTAAAATTGAGATTTAACGAATAAGAAAAATAAAATTTTGATTGTAGTTGACATTTTTGAAATTTGTAGCGTCAAAAATTTAACTTCTTTGGTAATTTATAAAAAAATTAAGAGCAAAAATTGATATTTGTAATATTTCTTTTTAGTAAACTTATTTTTTTTAAATTATTTGATCAATTGATTATGTAATATTAGTTATATATTTTAGCGGTATTATTTTGATTTTATTTATTTGTGTTTTGTTCTAATTTTTTTTTTTAATATATTATTACTTTTTTTTTGAAGGTACAATATTAAAAGTATATATGATTTTATCGAGGATTTGGAATTGTCGACCGTTAAGTTACCTTCAGCTAGCTCTAGAGTAAAATAGTGATACAGTTCTTCGGTTTAACGTGAAAATCTGTTTATTCTAGAACGTAATTAAAATCTGTTTATAATCAGCATTAAGAGGTTACATAGGTTTTCGGGTTTCAAAAAATCGATTTTTTATTATCTTATTACATTCTACAACATCTCTACAATATCTTCCTAAATTTTCAAGTTGACCCGAATAATAGCTTCGATTACAACTACAAAATGTGATAAAATTCCCACAGAGATTTCAATTTTTTAGTAAAATTGTATGAATTTTAATTTTTTTCATTCGTACAAGTTCTACGTTAAGATTTTAACTAAAACACTTATTTTTTCATTTTAAATGATTATGTAAGGAGTTATTCTGGCAACGCGGGGGCATCTTTTTTACGAGAGGTTGCCGGAAATGACGTCGCAATGGCCGAGTTTAAAATATTTTTTCCAAAAATTTCAGAATTTTTTTGCTATTAGTGTATGTTTGCAATAATAAAAAATTCGAATAAAATATTTAATTTTTTAGATAAGCAAAAATTGTTGAAAAAAGGCTGTTTCTTACTCGAGGAAACCCATGCAACCTCCTCAATTTCCTACTAGCTGTAGGAGTAAAATACTTATTTTTTAACGTGAAACCCATATACCCTAAAATATATATATATAACTATAGTCTGCATTAATGTTTTAAATTATTTGTTTGACTTAAGTTTTATTAAGAAATAAATTTTTTTTTTTAATTTTTATAAAAAATGCAATTAATATTTAATCTTTTCGAAATCGACTTAAATTTTCATAATAATTTGAATGAGCATATAATTTTCATTTAGGTAATCAAATTTCGGTCATATCTGTTTAGAAATGAGTTACTCATACGACCCGTGTAATATTTCAAAGGCGTTCGCTAAAGTGCGAAGTTACGTATACGCACCCTACACAGCTGTAAACATTAATTTTTGAAAGAGATTGATAACAATAAACAACAAAAAACAAATAACTAATATTTTATTTAAACGTTAAATTCTTTTTACAAAAATTATATTGCATTTTTAGTGTTTAAATTTTTATTCTTTTCCAGTAAAATTATTAGTATGAACCTTTGTAACTGAAACAGCCCGTTGATAATTTTTAAATTACTTGTGAAACACTAATTTTTCATAGTAATATAAGCGAGTTTAAATATTTTTAAAAATATTTTCCAACATTTGTAGTTAAAAGGAAATTTTAAGCAGGAGATGGTTTACCGATGCCTGTGTAGTAAAATTGTTCTAGTTATACAAATATCATTATACATATTTTTATAGCCTTTTTTCACTTAATAGGTGCTTTTGTTCCATTTTATTATCACCCTGAGAGCATTTTGGAAAATTTTGTTTGTTCTTTAAATTTTGTAGACTTATTTTTGATAGATATTTTACTTTTTTTTAAATATTTCATTTTATTTTGTTTTATTTCAACGGCTATCAAATATTTTTTCCGTTTATGAATTTATTCTTAATATTATTTCAACTATTGTTATTACTTATATAATTTTTTTCAGTCTTAATTATTTATTTTATTACTTTTTATATAGCACGTTCGATTTTTGCATTAAATTTTAGCGGCTAAATGATGCAATTGAAAATTATGTTTCTTTTACCTCTCTATTCTAAAACTATGATTTGACCGAGTTTAGGTACAAGTCAGTATAGTTTATGCATGATTTCGAAAAATAGTGTTTTTAAAGCAAGGTTTGAGTACGTAAATTGTCACCAGAGTCGGTTTCTCCACACTTGCTTTAAAAAATATGAAAAAATGGTTTTAACATAAATTTTAGAAAATTTAATAAATTTTAAAAATAATTTTTTTATATCTAAAATTTTTTGAAATATAAAATTAAAAAAAGAAGAATAGAAAACTTGTTTAATAAAATTTTGAAAATTATTTAAATTTTAAAAATAATTATTAATGTTTAAAATTTTCTACATATAATTTAAAAAATAATTTTTTAAATATTTATATATTAAATTTATTTTAAAATATTTTTTTTTTTAATAACTTTTTCACTGTATATGTACTTTTATATTAGTAATACAAATTGACGTAGGGGCGTATACGTAAAATCACATTTGAGTGAGCCTTTAATGATAAACATATTTTCACCGTTAATTTAGAGCCGTTATATTATATTAGATTTTTTTTATTTACTTTGAGCATATTATATTTGATGTCGCACTTTTCAAACATTAATTTATAATATTTTTTCTGTTAATGTGATCCAAACTTCTCTTATATATTATCACAACTTTTTAATTTATTTTTAAGCATCATATTTTATTTCTTTATCACTAATAGCGAGACTGTTAATACTCAATTATTTCAATAATTAATTGCGCATCGCCAATTCTGCCAAATGCTTGCAATATGCCGTTATTACTGTCTGCTGGTACACTTACACTCAAATTATCAAATAACCATTTAATTTACCTTTATGGCAACTTGCTTTTTATGCTGTCGATCTCGAATTTGTATTACACGCTAAGATTATTATTTATTGTCGCTCCGTATCGGTGTTTAATATGTTGTGTTTAATGTTTTTGTGTTGCTGTCAATGTTGTTTTGTGCCACACATACGCTTATAGATGTATGTGTGTGTGTTTATTTATGCATAAATTTCCGCTTTTTATATTTGCCTTATTAATAAATATGTTGTACGTGTGTAGATGTGTGTGCCATTTTTTGCGTTTAATTCCATAAGTAAAGAGATGTGCGTGTGTGTGTTTGTGCCAAGTTTCGTTGTGCGTTCCAATATTCAATATTATCAATGTATTTGTGTATGAGGCTTTTTCAGATTTTCATTCACACATCCAATGCTGCTTCTTCTTCCTTTTTTACTATTATTTGTTTCTTGTTTTGTTTTTGTTTTTGCGTAATAAAATTTGTTTAAAAAAAAAGCATTCAAAAATTTTAATCCGTTTTTGGTTGCCGAAATTTTTTGGTATGTGCTCTCCGACGCGACAACAAACTGCAACTGAACTCAACTCAACCGAACAGAATCAAACTGAACTGATTCCTCCGTCATTTCGTACGCCACGATGAATCTCACAAACGTAGCAGATTCGCCTCTTCACCGCTGCACGACGCGTAAAGCCACCCATTTGGCTCCACCTCCCTCTCTCCTTTCGCCATCGGCTTGTGCTTACCCACCCGAAGGAGGCGTTCGCCAGCGCTCGTTTCCTTTTGCCCGCTATGCCACACGGCACAGTGTTGCACTCCACCCGAAGGCGTTTCATCATCGTGTGCCAGTGTTTTTGTTTTTGCTACACTATTTTTGTTTTTGTTTGTGTCTTCGCATTTGGCTGTATTTTATGTGTTTTCGTTTTTCTTTCTTTTATTATGTTTTTTTTTTTTTTTTGTTTAAACGTGAAGTGCACGTGTGGCGCTGGTGGGTGATGGTTAGTGCACAAGTCAGTCAGCCAGCTGTTACAGGAGTCACAGCAACACTTCCTTCGACGTCTCCATCGTCAGCTACGCCACATGCAACTTCACACCACATGCTTTTACGATGTTGCATGTGCAAATTGTAAGTGTCTACGTGTGTGTTTGGTTGCAACTTTTCTGCTCTTTTCCGACTTCGCTGCTCGATTGCATTGTGGCTTCCGAGATATTAACGCTCCTCTTCTTCTGCTTCTGCTTCTTCTTCTTCTACTGCCATTCTGTGGCTGTCGATTCCACTTGACTGAGGCGGATAAAGAACCAAAACAAACGTGCAACAGAATGCGAGAACAACGGAATATAAAAGCGACAAACGAATGAACTCCATTCAGCAAACACAGTTGCATTCACACATATATTTGTATGTGTGTGTCTGCATCTATGTGGCATATAGAAATTTATTGGAAATGGAAAGTGCATGGCAATCGCTCGATATGTGTGCGCACGGCAGCCTAGGGCGGGGTGACAACAACATCAACAATAACAACGTACAACAAACTGTGTAAAAAAGCATTCACTTTCCCACTGTGTGCGGCGAGCGTGTACATGTACATTTTATTGTTGAAGCATATCATAGCTCCGTAGCTGGTGGCGCACTTATGCAAGCAAAGTATGTTATTCAATCATTTCGGAAATATTCTGGAATTTTTTTAATTGGGAAAGTTTCGAGCAGCTTAAGCGACACTTAAGAAAATTGCAGGAGTTTCGATTGTAAAGGATTCACGTGAAATAACCGGCTTATTGACAATAGTGCTGCTGTTAAGTAAAGTAAACGAGTTTGTGTATTGTCGACGTTTACCTTTTTCTTTTACCGAATAGACATGGAGTAATGAGGAAAAAAGTTCAAAGCATAGAAAAATTATGAACTCGGAATAGAAATTTTAGAGAAAGTAAAATTGTTCAACTGCAACAAAATTGTGTTACGAAACGTAATTCCGTCACGAACACAAAGCGCTACTAGAGCGAAATCAGAAGAGATTTTAATATTTTTAGTAATTTTTGGTGTAATTTTTGGTTCGTTGAAAATAGAATAAAAGTTGAAGGGTTGCCACCTATTCTAAATTTGTAGAACTTAAAATATTTTTAAGCAAACAATATTTAATAAAGAAATGCACATATGTACTATAAAGTGAAGAAACCCAAGAAAAATGTCTTCAAAGAATTGTAGAGGGTTGTCAGCCGCTAATATTTTTTGTTCCATTAATATATTAAAATATATAGTTTTCTTTAGATTTTCACAATATTATTATATGGGTTGGTTTAAAAAGATTTATGTCAATTTAATAGTTTTCTGCGGAAAATATTTTTACACTGCGTTGCCATATGTTGCACGTCGTTGCCATATGTTTGTAAATATATTTAAAAATAATAATATGTATATGAATAAAATATTATAACGCGGCCGAGTTTAAAAAGTTTTTTTGTTAGCTATATTTTTGTCCAGAGTTGCCATAGGTTTGCAAAACGTAAACAAAAAATAATGAATAAATAAATAAGTACAATTATTTGGAGAATTAATTAAAGTGCTTTAAAAAGCCTTTAAAAATATTTTTTATAGGGTAAATTAAATGTATAAATGATACATTATTATAATTTCGTGCCAACAGATGTTAGAAATTTTTTGGCGTAATTTTTTAGAAAGGTTTTCAGCTGGTTAAAATGTATTTTCCACAAATTAATAAACTAATTTCATTACAACAACAACATACTCTCTGCAACTTGAGGGCTGAAAATATTATGATGAAGGATTGCCACTTTAGTGCACGAAATTTAAAAAATAAATGAAAGTTTACAATGAGGGTATCAAATTAAGCAGATTTAAGCTCATAAAATAACGTTAAATAGTGTTGCCATCTCTAAAAAAATTGAATATAAATGAATTGATGAAAAGAAAGAATTTCAGTATGGGTTCGACAATAGTACCAATAAGTCTGCTAAATTAAAAACTTTTTGTGTAGGGTCGCCACCTTGTTAGAGTAAGGATATCATAAAAAAATAATATTTTATATAAATTAATATTGCAATGTGGGTAACACATTAAACAGGTTCAAGGTATTAATTTCTGTCCGGCATATTTTTCAGAAGGTTACCACTACTTTGAAAAATTGAAAATCAAATAATCAGTTGAATATGGAAGATATTAGAATATCGATATCTTTAATTTAGTTTGAGAATATATTTGGTACCTAGAAATGGAATAACATTAAAAAAAAAAATATTAAAAAATTTTAGATTAAGATTTTTTCTCCAAAACGTGATCTATAAAGTATAAATTTTGATAAACCTCAGCACTATATACATATATCAGTTTAACGCTTATTCTTGATTTAGTCATATATATACATACAATTGTTGCTATAATAAATGCAGGTTTTAAAGGGTGTTATAGTATTTTTTGGTTCTGGTGGCGATACGCGCCCGCAGGATGGGGAGAAGACTGCAGGAAATGTCTAGAGCAAGGCATCAGAGAAACCATGGAACATCTCTTCTGCACTTGCCCCGCATTGACAAGACTACGCTGTAAGTATCGGGGGCTTGCACAGAATGATACACTGAAGGAGGCCGCAGAGTATGTCAAAATTCGCGACAAGCGCAGGCATTCGAAAGGATGACTACTCCTCTTGGACCTATCAACTGAACTCAAAAATCGCAAAGGACCAAAACTGGTTTATGTGTGTGTTATTATCCATCAACAACCTAACCTAACCTATACATTTTTCTTGATTTACACACAGAAAACCACTCTAATGCTTAACTTGAGATATTTCAACGACAAAAGTCATCAGTTTTAAATTTCACTCTAAAAAATTAAACTTCTTCGGCATTACACTACCATTTAGTTTTTGCTGCGGTTGTGAAACCATATTGCCATTATTAATTCATCAATCAGTCATGGCGCAATAGATTTTTATATCACTCATTAAATTTTCACGGCGGTTGCTGGGTTATTTTTCAATTTTTTTTTAGCTTTTCCATAAACTGGCCACACCGGATATTGCAATGAAATGCTTCCGCTGTGGCGAGCGAAATTTTTTCTACATTGCTTTCATACATTTTTAGCACAATTCGACTTTTGCAATCAGTCAAAATTCACATGGCATTTGCACATTTCTGATGCCGGTCATACGAAGTTCAATATTTGCGCTAAAAATAAAGATCGACATAAACAAATTGGTGGGGCGTTAATAATTTGATTTGCACATTTCATTTGGCTGAAGCGGAGCATAAAGAATGTAAAAGAAAATAGGAGCGTAATGAAATAAAAATGTGTACAAGCGGTGCGAAACGTTGTTGAATGCGAATTTTGCATTTCATTGCAGTTTTCGGGAATATGCAACTTTTGTTGTTGTTATTGCATTGCATTTGTTTGGTTGCTGCAATGCGTTATAGTGCAGTGATCAGCGATATTTTTTCACGTCCGCAAAGTGATGTGTATGAAATTAATTGATTTATTTTTGAAAAAAAAAAGTATAAATAAAAGTAATTAAATACCTTAAATGGGTATTTTATGCAATACCTGAACGCGAGTGTGATATTTCATAATCTGGCGATGATGCGAAGACCGATTAAATACGGTTTTATATAGGTGATTTTTTAGCTAGAAATCTGACTGTATTACTTTGCTTTAAAATTGTAGTTCTTTTTTTTTTTTTTTTGATTGAAGATCATTGATAAAATAATTTATTAATTTTTAAAAATCAAAAAATTTTTATTTTAACCAAATATGAAAGATTTTGCTCTCATAAGAATGGAAAAGCCTGAAAAAAAAAGAAAAAGCTGCGAACAAGTCGCTGGGCTGATCACTGCCATTAAATACTCTGTCGATTGTTTTATAGAGAAAGTTTTATAGATTTTACTCCCAAAACTTCTGAAAGAAAATTATTGTGAGCATTCTTCTCGAAAATAAGTTTGAATTCATCGCTGTTAGATAGTTCTGAGGGTAGGAGGGATCTGTGTCATATATATTTTTTATTAATATTGTTGAAGACCGGTTGAATACTTATTTTAGATACATATATGTATAAGATGTACTTCAAAGAAACTAAAGCTGATCGATAAAAAAAAAATCGCCATTTAAACCGTCAAAGTGAGTTGTTTAGGAGAACTGTGTTACAAACCATTTAATTCTTGAAACCTTTATTTTATTGAGACAAACCATATCAAGATCATGTGACCATGACTTCGCGAAATTATTTTTGTGAGGATATGTTAAACTGTCTTGCACATATTGACCGTGGACAGCGCCGAAAGGTGGATGGCTGCGAAAGTTGTCATCAGACTCAGTGAGTCTTGGTTTCTAAAAGAATCACTTGGATCATGGAGTCGCCAAACCGAACTCTGGCAGCTCCTTCTCTAGCCATATACCGGCTAGGGAGTTGTGGGTGTTAAGAAGCAGTTAGAGAAGAAGGGTAGCGAGCTTCTTCACAAATGGGTCAAAGCTTGGCGAGAACGTTGGTGGATGGCTTTACTGTCAGGAGCTCTCTATCAACTGCAGTTTCAGGCTTCCTGTCTGCTGCAGTGTCTTCCAGGGCGATATTGCAGCCATTAAGATAGCAGTAGATTTACTACTCCGGAGTTCAGCCTCCTTCAGAGAAGTGACTCAGATAGTTCAGCGGCGGTCAAAGTGTGCCTGACCTCTCTATCAATAGCATCGAATGTCTTTGTAATAAGATTGGTATGGGTGCCACACAACAGCGGAATCGCAGGAAACTGTAAAGCAGATGAGCTAGCAAGAAAGTCCACCCTAGAACCGCTGTCGGTAGAATGTAGGCGAATAGGTGCTCCCGTATCCTCTTGCGTCCTACTACTAGATAGCTGGGCTTCGCGAGAGCTTGAACCACCATCGGTACACGCGCTGTTGAAAAAGTCTTTTGACTCAATATCGACCGCAAAAGATTTAGTGATGTCTTTGTCTTCAGTAAGTAAGCTAGCCTCTCACCACTTTTGGCTCTCTTAACGGGCCATTGCTCTATTGGCGTTCACGCAGTAAGGCTGGGAATCATTACAGACGCCATCTACGGAAGAAGATGAGGTGGATATAACTCAGCAATTCCTTCTTGATTGTTCCGCATATATAGCGCATACGCTCAGATATCCCTCCGACCTGACAGGAATGGAAACTAAACGCCTGTGCAAATTTGTATTGCTAACTAAGCGTTTGGTTAATATAAAAGTTCGTACACAGGACTTTTTCTTCTTTTTTTTTTTTGCCTCACAAAGGACTGCGTAGTCCAGGTGCGATCTTAGACCAGCCATTTAACCTGCCCTGTTGAACTAATATTTTTTCATAAGCCAGCTAAGTATAAACTGTTGAAATAAATAGCGGAAAAATGCAACCGCCTGATAACTATGTGCCTTAAATAATATTTAGACACCAATGTCATAAAACCTATGAAATAATAAAATAGTCAAAATTAGACCAACTCTATAATTTCCTATGCTTCATTAAAATTTGAGAAGTTCAAACAAGCAAAGAAATGATTCCTCATTTCCTTTCCTAAACCAAATTCAAACCATATTTTAACGTCCAAGTCTAATTAATTAATTTTTAAGCAAACATTATCTTGGTACTTGCATACTGACTTACAACCATACTATATACATATGTATAGGCTTTAATGTTCATTCTTATCTGAGAAATTCTAAAAACGATAATTAATAACTATTTGTGGAATTTCTGTCCTAAATACACAGTTTGCTTATTATTGGGTTAATTCTCAGAAAGGCATGCTCTTATTTGAAAAGGGTACGATAACACTTAGAAAACATACAAATGCAGAATTCAGCCGCAAAGTGATTAGAAGCTTTATTCTGGCAGCAATAATTTAGCGCAAACTTGCTACTCTTACATATTACATTATATACATAAGTATGCGTATTCATGTGTATGTATTAATGAATATTGGATTGAAAAGGTTATTGGTCGAGAGCGATGAACCGAGGAAAAAATATAGTTAGTTCGATGGGCTTTTTCTTTAGATATTATTAGCATTTTTGAAAAGGATTGCCAGCTTTTTTTTGGTACGGTTACTGATGCTGTTCAAGTATGCTTTAATTATTGAAATGAAGTCGTCATATAAATTTATTTAATGTGCAAAAATCTGTTCAAGACATTAATTATTATTATAGCTGCTTAAAACGATGTTGCATGAGAGTGTCCAAGCAATCAATAATAATATCGACTGAGAATATTTAAGTTGAAAGAGAATAATCTGAAGCAGCTAAAACAAGCTAAAGGACCGTTTTTGTGTTTTTTTTTTTGACTTATTTGGCAAGTAGCTCTGTTATAACCTCCAAAATAATTTAATAATATTCCGACTATCCTATAATTAGATTGAAGTGAATTGAGTCGATCCACAAGATATGTTAAAATCATCTTCTGGCTCTCTATTTCCTGCATTTACATATACTTATAGAATGCTTCGATCTTATGACATCTTCCTATAAAATTCAGAGCTCCACTGAACACATTTTATTTTGATGATTGGTGGATCATCTCCTTCTATTTGGTTCTTTCTTCGAAATCTAAGTCCAATATTTGCAAACAAAATGTTGATCGCAGGCATTTTCAGACCTCTGAGTATATTCTGAAATAAAACAGGCTTCAGTTTCAGGCATTCGGAGTCGCTTTAAAAAGCTTAAAGCTTAAAAATTAGTTACTTCCAAAAGTGAAACCAGTTAATTTTGGACTAGTTGCATTCGGAACTAGTTACTTTTGGCCTATTTACATTCGAAGTTTTTTTCTTCTGGGTCAGGTACATCCGGGGCTAGTTACTTTTGGACCAGTTCTTTTTGAAACTAGTTACCAAGGAACTAGTTAAGGTCAAAAATTAATTAACAGTTTTTTATAATTGTCACGATTTGTTTTGCTTTCAATGAATTTAAAACCACTTATTCGCATGCTTTTCCTCTTTTGCTTCGTCTTTGGAAAATTTTTTACTTTGGCTTAACTGCTTATTTTGCTGTTTGAAAAGTAATAGGACTGAGCCGATTTAAAAAAATAAACTATTGAACCAATCGTTACAATTCTTTAAAAACTTTCAAAATAGGCTCCTTCTGCGTCAATGCAGCGCTGCCAGCGCGAGATCCAAGCATTGAATGCGTGGATCCCCTCTGTCGTCTCAAAATGCTTGCCTTTCATCAACCTTTTAAGACAAAGAAAAAAAAAAAAAGTCCGGGGGCGCATCTGGGCTGTAGAGCGACTGCGGAAAAACTTTTCGATCTTAAAAAATAAATTAAGATTTCTTAGTAAATTTTTAAGAATTACGGATCTTGCTTATGACCACAGTTTTGATACCTCTTTAGGAGACAAAACTGATCCAATTATATATCGATTATTCTATTTGAAACTTGAAATAATGCAAATTCACAATAAATTTTACTCACGGCACATCCTGAATTAACACAACAGTGAATATTAATTAGTTTACATGCTAATAATAATTAAATATTTGCAAATTTTGCAAACACATAATAAATATTTAACAAGAGTTATTACTCTACTTAGTGCCACAATATATCTCTAAGTTTCACACTTACATATGTACATATATATTTATTAGGTTCATCCAATTACGGTAAATAATTGTTCCAATTAAAAACCTGTTAGGGCCAACCAAACATATGTAATGCTGATTTACCTGCTGGGAAGTGGATAATGAAGGAAATATTGTGCCAAATTTGCTGCTGATTTTAATTACAAACACATACACAATCACATACATATGTATGTGACGAAGTAGTGCAGCTGCCAGTGCATACAGGCGTACGTCTATACTTATCCGTGATATGCCCTATTTGTTTCCCCATTTAAACTCTTTGCAAACACATACCTAAACACATGTACGTATATACAATATTTGTGTGTATATATATGTAGTTATGTGTGAACATGTAGGCGCTTGTGTATTTTGAGGCTTGTCGGCACATATTTTTAAGCCAAGTTATTTCGGTGCTGAAATTCCTTTTGAATGGCTATTGCAAACAAAAATAAACAAATACAAATACCAGCGTATAAATGCACCGTTATGTATGTACAATGTGTGCATTACCTGCAATCAAATGCAGATAACGCCACACCGACTGACAAATAGTCGATTGCTTTGCAATTTTTATGCTGTCGTTGTTGTTCTAGCTGTTGTTGTAGCTATATTTATTTCTATTATTGTTGTTGTTACTTTTGTTGCTGTCACAGCTGTTTTCTGCAACCTATTTGTGTGCCACTCACACCAGCAACGCATACCACAAATACATGCACACGTGCGTGTATATGAAAGTTCACCTTATACATACATATACACATACACTCGCATGCATTTGTGCAGGTAGCAAGCGCACTGTGAGGCCGCCAGGGGTTAACACATGCCATGCACCAGCACTTACTCACAACCCATTTGCAAGCAACTACCACTTAGTACTTAAGCATATAAGTGCAGCACATACGTATACATACATATATGTATATGCATGCATATGCGCGCTGATGCAGTGGTGTGTAAGGCTGAAGTGTTGTTGCATAAAGGTGGCTAAAATTGGTAGAGGAAGCGCTTAAGCGTTGAAGGTGGCGCCAAGTTCTCGGGGATGGTAAAGTTGTTGAGGAAATTTCTGTTTCTGGTGGGCTGTTGCAGCGAATACTAGTAAACGTTGTTGTTTATGTTGTTATAAAAGAAGCACACGGAGCTTGTTTGTGTAACATGCGCCGTCCATATGATGGTGTTAGTGTGGACTTTCGCTTAAATCGAATTTATGGCAGGGGTTAATAAACTGCAACTGGGTCACTAGGACGGCATACAATTTCGAACAACAACAACAACAATAGTAACAACTACAACAACAAAAACAAAAACAAAATACAACAACTGCAAATGCTTCAAAACCAAATAATACTGTGTAAGAATGACAAGCACAAGAACAACAACAACAATAAAGCCAACAACAAATGCAACAAAAACAAATACTACTATGTAAGAATGACAAATACAACAAAAAAGAAAACAACAACAACAAAATAAACAAAAACTAATACTACAACGTAACAATAACAAATACAATGACAACAAAAACATCAAAGTGCGACGATTGCATGCTCGGGCCGCAGGCAACGGAGTAGTAGCTGGCCAAGTGGACTCGTATAAGCAGAGCAGTAAACAAGCGAGCAAGTAAGCTACTCA
The DNA here is from genome assembly GCF_001853355.1 of Bactrocera latifrons. Lineage (NCBI taxonomy): Eukaryota > Metazoa > Arthropoda > Insecta > Diptera > Tephritidae > Bactrocera > Bactrocera latifrons. The sequence continues at coordinate 37,510 of NW_017537689.1, forward strand.
GCGCATGCATATAGTCAAGACGGACGGACAGCGTTGACTATAATTCTCCGTATACTTATATAAGCACATATATATGCCGTTATGTGCTTTTGGGCCAACTAAGCCAACATTTAGTTAAGACTCACCGTTCGATAGCAGCAGTATTTAGCATGTCGGCCTGTTATTTTGTGACCTGGCATTCTGTGTCTACGCGTGAGTGTGTGTGTGTGTGGCATATTGAACATTGCATGTCTTGCCACCGAAATAGCATTGAAATGTGACCAACTGACAGCGCAGCCATGCACGTATTTTCGCTCACTCACGCGCTGACTTGCTCGTATACGCTCTCAGTAACTCACACACACACATATATATATATACATATATACTCACTTTTATTTTGTTTTTGCTCTTACGACCAATAGCGCGACGATCTGTCCGACAGTCGATTATAACCTCAATCACAGCGGATTTAGCTGTGCGCCTGCGAAAATGTGCGGGCATGAGACAACAGCGCCTGAAAGTATGCTACGCGGTTGAAAGAAAACATACMAAGCAACCAGATAGGCGCGCGTGTGCGTGTGCGTGTGCGTGTATGTGTAGGCACAGTTGAAGGTGTTGAACGTTGAGAAATTTGTTTGGTGCAAATTAACTTTGAGCTCTTCATTTTGGCCTCCAAAATCCGGGTGGAGAACCAGAGGTGAGCGTCGTTATCAAGCCCTAGGTAATGTAAATTGGTTTTATGCGGAGAAACAAAAACAAGAAAAACATGAACAGCATTTGACGCTATGAGAAGCTTTCACAAGCATGCAAAATGGCCAACAACATTTAAGAGGGTGTAAGCGCACATTAAAGGTGAACCGAAGCGCAACTGAACGCGTAGCCCAAGTACGGGTTGTCTCTGTGTGTGTGTATATACAAATTTTCGCTGCATTTTTGAGTGAAAATATATATGTAAACACTTCAATGTGCTTTCATACAGAAATACGTACACATATAGTACATATGCGCACAAATTTTTAGGAGATTTTAAGTATGTGATATGCAAATTTTTCGGGTACTATCGAATAAACTCAGAAAAATTTGTGGCTGAAGATATAAGTAATCGAGTATATATGTATGTATGTTGTGGCTTGGTGAACTTCTAACCAAAAATATACCATATCATTTGGTTGGCTAAAAGAATGAGAAGAAAAAGTGAACCCACTCAAATTGCTTTACGAGGGTGCTCAGATCTTTGCTTCACCGACAGGTAGCGCCACTATCCCTGAAGTTTTCATATCATGTAGCAAATTCTTGTAGTCGGCTGCTATCAAAACTTGAAGCTAAACGGACTTGCTGGTCTGTTCTTACCGCTGAAGCGGAAGCTAGCATGTCCGTGGATTTTATAAATATAGAGAAAAGAGCAATATCTGGTATATGCGTTGAAATCGTAGAGAATTTTGATGCAATTACTTTGAATTTTGCTTCAAAGTACAAGTTGAGCGAATATTAATGTGGTCGCAGGGTGGTTTTTCATGAGCCACATCTAAGAGCTTACGTAACAACCACGAAAATAACTTGTTAAATGTTCTACAGGGTTTGTCCAGAAAGTACAAGTGACTTCGAAAAGTGCGCGCTCCGACTGGATTCGGTGGAGGGCGTTCTCAGCTAACGCACGATCGGCTGGTCAGTTGTCTTCGACCTGGAGAGTCAGGACAAACATTTTCACGTGACGTGTTTCTGTGCGTGCTGCAAGCCGAAAATGCAGCGTTCGTTAGAGCAGAGGCACGCGATTAAATTTTGTGTGACACTCATCAAATCTACCTATGCAGGCTTACCCAGATATTGCTTTAGCAAGTAGCGGTGTGTTTCGGTGACACCATGCCTCTTTGGAGGGCCGAGAAGACGTCGCTGATGAGGACCGCCCAAAAAAGGGAAGAATGGGCATATACAGTGAAGTGAAAACGATACTCATTGTCTTTTTTGACTTTAAAGGCATCGTCCACCATGAATTTGTGCCTGTTGGACAAAGCGTCAACCTCAAGTTTTACTTGGAAGTCCTCAAGAGACTCAAACGAAAGGTCAATCAAAAAATCAGTCAAAGGTCGTCTAGAAACATCGCAGCCGATTTCAAGTTGCACTACGACGACGCTCCAGCTCACACCGTCTTACTTGTGAACATCTACCTAACCAAGGGCGCAATTTTAACGCTTTCGCAGTCTCCTTACAGCCCAGATGTGGTATCCCGGATTTTTTTTTGCTGCCTTGCCGGAAAAGGACGATGAAAGGGATCCAAGCAGCATGCACCTAGGCTCTCAAGGCTGTTTCGGAGAATGGCTTCGGTGACGCCTTCAAGGAGCAAATTTTGAAATTTTTTCAAGAATGGTAACGATTTGTTCAATAATTTTTTTTAAATCGACTATGGCAGATCGACAAAAATGGCGATGGGTCTGGGACCTTAGACGAGATGTTCAAATGAAACCCACTCCATAGCAGAGTTTGGTAATGTTTAAATGAAATACGAAGGAGTTCCTGTGTCGTTTACCCTCGGTGAAACACGAATGCTTACCAGAGGAACACCGAAGAACTGTCAAAATAGAGGATGACACTCGTTGAAATTGAGAAATTAAAAATTTTCAGCACGGGGACCAAAAATTTCGTCTGTTTTTGTGAGCTCAGTTTCTATTGGAGTACGTACACTCGTATATAGACAAATTTTATAAAGTCTCGGACAAAGGCGAAAAATTGATTTTGAAAGCATCTAAAAACCGATAAAATTACTTTTTTAATGAAATATAAAAACTAAAGTATTTTTATCATACAAATTTACTAGCATTTTAAGCTTTCAGTATAATTATATATAAAATTAAAATATCAACTCTAACTTGTATTTGCTTGGAATTTATTATTTTCAATAAATATAATTTTTTGTCCAAATCGCTTCTGTGTTAAAGATCGCTCATAAACTCTTTGTATGCTCCAATAAGTATAAGATATTACATCTCAGATATCCTTTTAATATGGTAAATAAAATTGTCAAATATGCTGTACAAAGTCAAGCAAACGTACATCAACCCACAGCCTTCATACCCTATCTACCCCTCAAATTTTTACAATCGCCATTACATTTGCAAATCCGTTTATTCGGTTGCCCCGGCTCGCGCCGCGTACAGTGCATTGCTTGCACTTTAAGATTTATTGAGCTGCACCGTTTAAATGATAAATGACTTTTTGCTGTAGTTGAAGTTTCCGAAAGTATGTGGGTTAGCACACGATTTTGCCTCACCCCTGCCCTCTAATAAGTTTTATATGCTCATGTTGCATGCTTATTTTTTCCTTTTGCCACCAATAAAATGTTCAACTGCCGTTGATAAGTTTATTGCACTCGCTGCTACAAGCCCGCACATAAACACACACACACACACACAAACTCGTGTATGCCAGTAGTATTCGATTGTCGATAGTCGCTGTCGATTTTTGACTTCGATGGCGATTTTGTTTTTGCATTTTCGTTTGACAATCGCTAGGGCGTGTCCTTTGACTCTTTAAGCTCAGGAATGTGGAACAAATTTTTTGATTTATAACTAGATATACTGCCATGGCAACGGTCGGTTAGTGTGTGGTGTTGTAGTTGTGCTTGGTGCGGTGTACTAGTGGGCTGTAGGTGAATTAATAAGCCAATAAATGCATTGAATTAGTTGGAAAACTTTTTGAATTGCTTGGTTTAGAGGTTCAGAGTTGGTAAATTTAATTTGAATTTTAATTATCTGAAATTTGAATATGCTGAATAGGGTACATATATTAAATTGCCACAAGGCGACATTCTATCGTGCGTCTTCTTCAATGTACTCCTGGATAATTGGAGCTCTATGGATGGAAAGATGAGCTGTACGAGTTAGAGGACGAAATTGTCATAGTTCAGCGATTCAAGAGATAGCGTTTAACACTACAGCTCTAAGAATATTCAACGCAGTACCCGCTAGGGTAAGCAGAGGAAGACCTCCACTCCGCTGGAAAGACCAGGCGGAGAAGGATCTGTCTACACTTGAAATCTTTAATTGGCAACAAACAGCGAAAAGGAAGAAAGACTGGCGCGTTGTTGTAAATTCGTCTACAAAATTTGACAACATATCTATTGGACCGCTATGCATATATCCTCGATTCAAACTAATCGATAAAAACCAAGTTAAAGATATATACCTTTTTATGACTTTATTGCACAAATAAGTTTTTCGAAAAAAAAACAGTGCACCTAAATGTAGGCAACGTTTCAGTTTATTGAATTTGGGGCAGATCTGTTTGTTAGATATTCCAAAAAAGTAAGAAAAAATTAAGGTATTGATGTTTTTGTGTTTTTTTTCTCTGCTACCTGTTACTTTTATAATAAATTTTGAGACATTTTTTGGTAATTATGTATTCATTATATTAAAAATTAATGCCTACATTTAGGGTTTACTGAAAGCTATGGAAAGTTCATAAATTATCTTGGACTTATGAAGATTGTTTTGTCGATAGTTAACTATTATTAAATTATAATGATTTGGTGATAAAAATTGCAGCCTACATTTAGGGTGTTTCACAAAGAAAGCAATTAGGTAGGAAAAAAAGAGACAGAGATGAATTTATACAGTTATTTGCAATGTATATTTTTAGGCTTCTATGCAATTACTAAATAATTTTTGGTTTTTAATAAGACAGTACAGATAACTCTCGGAAATGTCAAATGAAAGTATTGAAATTTGTCTCCGATTTTGATATCCCCTTTCACTTCTATCAGAAAAAAAAATTTTCCTGTTAGCATTTAAAATAATAATAATATTCAACACAGCCAAATAAATTAAAAAACTTATTACTCCACTGACGAAATATGCTCCCCTAACGCCTAAACGTTTGCTAAATGAAAGTTGTTCGCAGAAATAATTTCATTTATAATTGAATTAGTTTTCTTTGTTAAATATTTTAGCCAAGAAATTTGTTAAATGTTGACAAACTAAATGCCCTACCGGCGCCATCGATTGCCAATATTTTAGACACAAAGAAAAGAGCTCAAGAGAGTTATATACACACAACCGAATGCTCGCACACCACAACTACACAACCACGCACTCACACAGACACATACGCGGCCATAAGAGCACAAGGGTGTATTTAATCTATATCGATTTAGCTTTGCAAGGTTTCCTCGTGAATGAACGAAGTGTGCGCTGGAAAAGTGTGTTAGCAGGTTATGCGCGAGGCAAATCAAATCAAACCACCGCCGCCGAGCAATGGCTAAAGCATGGCTCGGTTGGCTGATAAGCTTAGTTAAGGTAGAGCGAGTTATATATGGAAATTTTAAAGCAGCAGCACGTTTCACATGAACGCCGCAAACTTGATTTGGCGCTACGGTATTGCAGGGTGATATAACGGCACATGGCTGTGATTTGTTGGCAGCTGCTAAATAAATGTGCTTGCTTAAAATCCGCTGTGTGTGGTGGTTTAAATAGGAATTTGAAGGTGCTTGCGACTAATTGATTTAAGTTGTGTTCACATTGCCACGTTTTAAAAAAGGCATAGACTTTGTAAAATGCAAATCGGAAAATAATATATGTTTTGTAGAATAATTTAATGTTTCTACCAAATTTTCTCTTTGATATTAAGAGATATACAGCTATGAACAGAGATTTTGACATCCTGACATGCCGCTACATTCTCAAAAAGTCACTGTTTTTGTTGATTGGGAAATATTTCTCCAAAAATAAAGCCGTAAATAGTGTTACACCCTTTAAAGCAATGATTAATGATTTTAATGTGTCTTAATTGGAGGATGTTATTGTGCCGCATTATTGCTGACATACGGCATAAATTGCTGCAGACATTTAATCCAACCTTCCGGGTTGGTCAGCCGAAATCATTTTTAAAGCATAATGTAAAAAGTTCATCTTTGTAATAAAGCCAAATTATTGGTCATACCATTGAATTATATGTATTTTATTCCTTTTCCAAAAAACACCCTTTATTTAATAATATTACAATTTTAATAAAGATACGTACTCTTAATATTCAACAACCAAAAATAAATTATTTTACTACAAACCATTCTTTTTACGTAGATTTGTCATTTTTTATAGCAACAGTCACGTGGTTGCTGAGCCAGTGAATGGCAGACTGTATGTATTTTCCCAAAGCTCAAAGATTCTGATATTCCTATTATCGATGAAATCGGGAATTACTATGCCCAACAGAGCTAACAGGTAGGTAGATATATATTGGAACAAAATAGCAGGCGGAAATTGTAATTAATTTCCTCGAGTAAATGGTATTTCAAAAAAATGTATTTTGCTAATATGAGCGCGATCTGTCAACCAGTTTATTTACAGCAGTTAAATAAGTCGGTACACCTCAGTATTAGTTTGCGATTTTTACAATGGACAGAAATATCGAACAGAGAATTCATCTCAAAGTTTCGTGTGCGGAATCGTTGCTTACGGTGACTGAGTTTTCCCAAAAATACAAGGTTACGAGTGATAAAAAGTCTTCAAAGACGGTCGAGAGATCGTTGAAGACATGCCTCGTTCTGGACAACCTTCGACTGATTCAACTGATGAAAATACTAGTAGAAAACACAAAAGACTTAGTGCTTTAAAGTGCTTAACATATCTCGCGAGTCCGTTAGCATGATTTTGGTGGATAGTTTGGGTATGAATAACATAATTTTTCGTTCTTGCTCGACTCGTCCCGGTAAAGCTGAATTTTTTTTCAAAAAGAGTACCGGAATCAGGCTTCAAAAAAATCAAGGTGTGGCTCATTGCTTTTTCGATATTCGTCATTTGGTGCATCATGAATTTGTTCCGATGACATACCGTGACAGGTCAATAAGGAGTTCTATTTGGCCGTATTGAGGCGTTTGCGTGAAAAAATCCATCGAAAACAGCCGGAATTTCGGAAGAACAATTCATTGATTTTACACGATGATAATGCACCATCGCGTTGGGCTACGCTTGTGATCTAATTTGGAGCCAAACACGCAATGAATACCACGATCAACCACCATATTCACCATATTTGGCTCCGAGTAACTTTGTCTTTTGAAAAGATTAAACAAAAATCGCTAACGGAGTCGAAGCCCATACCAAAAATTGCTTTAGAATAGTGTTTCGAGGACTGGAAAAATCGTGGGCATAAGTGTATTATTTGTGGTGGGAATTACTTTAAAGACGACAAAATATTTACAATTTCTGGGTACTTTTTTGCATGTGCGTCATCTTTAATAACGCTTTGAAAACATTGAGTAACTTTGAGATGAGTAAACCAATCTAGTTGGTTTCAGAAGTTTTGGAAACCTCATCACGTGGAAATTCGCTTCACATTCCGAATGTGCTGAAATAAGTTATATTAAGGATTTTCATTCTTCAATGCAAATTTTAATAAGTTTTCAAACTGTGGAGCACTAAAGCATGTATCCAAAAATTCTCTAGAAGTTTGATTTTAAGAAAAGTGTTTGTGACTGTTCACCTAAAATTTATGGAAAGCACAGCATAGAGAGTTGATTTTGCTGTGGGTAATAAAGGCTTCCGGTTCAAGGTTTTTGAAATGAAAATATAAAAAAATATCTAAGTTAAAAAGACCGTTTTTTCCAAACTTATTCCATGTTTATACAAGGAGCGTTCCAAAGTAAGCAGGACTTAAACGAAAACAGAATAAATGGTTTTTCCGACAAAATCAATTTATTTTATTCAAAATCGTCTCTTTTTGCTTCCCTACAGCTTTTTGCACTGTCCAAAAGCATGTCCAACGATGTTTTTTAGCTCGTTGGCCGGTATGGCCGCCAGAATGCCGGTGCAAGCCTTTTGAATAGCCTCTTTGTCTGCAGAACGCTTCCTTTCATGGTAAATGCATTTTTCCGAAAAGGAAGAAGTCACACGGTGCCATATCAGGGGAATACGGGGAGTAGTTAATTGTGAAAATGTGATTTTTGGTTAAATAATCGGTCCAAGTGATGTCCTTCGAATGTTTGATTCTGAGCAATTTTTGGTCGTCAGTAAATTTATGCGGAACAAACCGTGCACACACCTTTCGTAAGCCCAAATGTTCGGTCAAAATGCGATAAACCGATGTTTTAGAGTTGTTTAATTCCATTTCCAATTTCAATAATGATTTCGGCTGATTTTTGACGAATTCACGGATCGTCCTCATTTTGGTCGTCATTTATGTCCTAACGACCGCTTTGAAAACGTTGAAACTACTCATGCACTCTGCTATGGGATAGGCAATCATCGACATAAACTTGTTTCATCAATGGAAACGTTTCGATAAAAGTTTTACCAATTTTAAAACAAAATTTAATGTTGGCTCTTTGTTCGAAGCTCATTTTCGCATCGATAACGCACAAACATACTGACACTTAAAACGCAATAACTTCACTTCCAATTCATGAAATGTCATGAAGTTCTCACTGGACCATCGATAAAGATAGCAGATTCTAATGCATCAATCGATATACAGATGGCGCCATCAGGGGGCGCTAGATTCAAAAAGTCCGGTTTACTTTGGAACGCACCTTGTATACTGACATAAAAGTGGACGCCCCGATAGTTATAAACAGATGTGTCAACATATTTGTACAGACTTCAATAACTATAGGGATATACATTTTGGAAGTGCTAAATTTTCGTTTTTCTATTCACTACATGCTATCTTTCTGACTCACCATATTTTCAAATCCAACGGTTATGGTCAATGCTTACACTGGATAAACTGTTAAATATTTTTCACATGTTGAAGCAGTTAGAGTTTTTAGAATATATTTCTAATAAACTACATTGAATATATTGGTTTTGTTAATCACACACACTCACACACCGATGACTTGCTAACACTTTATTTTCGACGATTATTAATTTAGCCATATCCTGGTGGTTTCTTCATTATCATACTCTTATGCAACGGTGGCATACGTGAGTCCCAAAAGAAGAAATGATAAATGGATAGAACAAAACCCAAACTGCACAGACCACATAAGTAAATCAACACCATTACATAGCGTATGCAACGCTCCGAAAAAGTCGGTCTATGCGCCAATATCTCGTCAACATCGTGCAAACGATACGACGGCAAATGACCGGTGGATATCCTGACAGTGGTTGGACGTGTGCCTTTTGATTCTGACGGTGTGCTAATTGCAGCCGGTTCTGCGTCGGACTCCGCGGCCGCTGTGTCCTCAACGTCATCGTCGTTATTATTATTTACACTCGATTCAATTATATTGACAATTTTCGCTAGATTTTCCGCCATTTTTCGCGCGACGTCAACGAGCAATCTGCGCTGTGGTTGCCCTGATCGGCGCAATTTAAATGTGATTCGCAATTTAAATCAAATCAAAATCACGTTTATAAATGTATATGTATGTCACATAGCTGTAAATTAATTGATGAGCGCGAATAGGTGAAAATGCGGCGGCACACGTTTGTGGTAGAACTGTCAAAAAGTTAATGGCAATATAGAGCCACATGACAGGAAATACTGAGAAATTACCACAGAGTCACCAGATACCAGGCCAACACCAGCAGGCTGAGTCGCGGTATATCGCTACATATGCGAGTACGTAGTAGGAGGGCTCTGAGTGCTTGGGATTTAGTGAAACGAGAAATAGGATTAAACCGTGTGTATTGCTTTGTCAACTTTTTGGTTTTGTTTTTGTCTTTTTAATGGCGCTGAATTTCGCTTTAATGGCGTTAATTAATCCGTCGCCCAAGAGTAGGGACTGCGCGAGTAAGTGAGCGCCATGCTGACGATGACAGGCAGTCATAGTAGAGAGGGTGTATCGTGTGGTCAGTGAGTGTGAAGTGAGTTTTGTGCGACAAATTTAAAAAACAAAAAAAAAAAAAAAAATGTCAGAGTTACTTTTAAATGCGGAGAGTGAGTATGAATCAGAATAAAAAATATTTCTGAGTGCTATAAAGAACACAACGAATACAGGGTGCAAGCGAAGATCGCTACACGATTTCTCGCAAGGCGAGTCGCTGTCGTGCGATTTCTTCTATCTACTCCTACTGAAAATAATTCGAGCTGCAGAGCTTAACAGAGAAGCTGCAATCTTCTACAAGGGTGTACAAATGCTGGCGTACGCTTATGACGTCGGAAACATTTCCATTACAACCGCACCGCTTTCTCCAGGCTTGACAAAGAAACGAAGCAAATGGGTCCGGTAGTGACCGAGAGCAAGACGAAATATCTCCTGGCATCATAGAAACATTCACAACTGTTGACAGTGATAACTTCGAAGGTGGAAACAATTTCGTCTACCTTGCAACCAGCATCAATACCAACAACATCGTTGGCCTCGAAATTCAAAGCAGAATAACTCTTGGCAACAGGTGCTACTTCGGACTGAGTATTTGATTGGGAAGTAAACTCCTCTCTCGATGAACAAAGACCAAATTTTACAAGTTACTCATCATTCCCCTCCTGCTATATGGTGCAGAGGCATGAACTATGACAAAATCTAATGAGTCGATGTAACGAGTTTTCGAGAGAAAGGTTCTGCGGAAGATTTATGGTCCTTTGCGCTTTGGCCACGGCGAATACCGCAATCGAGGATCATGGCGCTCGAATGGATGAAAACACTCCAGCTCTGAGATTATTCGTCGCTGTAGCCGCTGGGGGAAGCAAATTAATAGGTAGACATTGACTCCACACCAGGTGGAGAGAACTTGGCTACACTTGGTGTCTTTAATTGGCGCCCAACAGCGAAACGGAAAACGACTGGCGCGCTGTTGTAAACTCGGCAATAACCACGTAAGCAGTATCTACGACAAGAATTAGAAGAATAAACACAAGTTGTAGTTGAATTCACTTTTTGAACTTTTGGACTGATTCCTTAATTCAAACTGCTACCTTTGAACTGAATTGTGGCTTGTAATGACGATTAAATTAATGACTCTACAGGGCGTATGAGTAACACTAATAAAATAATGATATTAAAATTATCTTCTTTAAGAATTTAATTTTCAAGAAGCCTAAAATTATCCCAGTTTTAAAATTTTGTTCTATAAAAGACTGTTGCAATTAGGTGGAGAGGAGGTAGTTAGCCAAGTAAGAATTAGAAGAGTTTTTTTTTTTTTCAAAAACATTCTTGAGGAACTTCGAACGAAAATTTTCAGTAAGGACCAAGTCACATGTTTAGGCTTAGTAACAATATAACCGCCTTTCTTTGTTTTCGTGAGCAAAATAGTTGAGTAGTATTTAATGTGCTACAAAGATAATTGCTTTGAAATAGGAAATTTTCGTCGCGTTTTTGAAAAAAAAAAAAATAAATAAAACCGTCCGACAATTGAAAACCTTCTCAGACAAAAATTACGTAATTAACGAAAAAAAGAAGAAAGGCAATGTTTACTTATAAGTATGCACTTTGTAGATTTTTTGGTTGAAGTTTACTTAAAGGATCGTCTCAGTATAAAATTTTCGAAAATCGATTTTTTGTTGCACTATCGGATAGTAGACACTGTATTAAACATTCTCTCAAATTTTTAAATCGAAACTCAAATTATTACGGTCGCTACAGCGTTTGTTGTCGAAAGGGAACAGAGTAGCGAACAGGTCGAGAAAATCTTTAAACGCATTTCTTCAGAATAGTGTTTGTCAAAACAGTTTCCACTCTTAAAGTAAGAGTTTTGAAGATATCTCTTTCAACTTGGAGAGAATATTTTTAACATCATTCTCTGTCGCGATATGGTAGCTTTTTTTTTTGAAAACTTCCTATTTTTTCTATGAAAAACTTTCGAAAATAAGGGCTAAATAAGGGTGACACATAAACGATCCCTCAAATAACTTGTGTTTTTGATATTTTGAATATTTGAGAATTTCTTGGGTATTTCTTATCTGATTTCACAAAACGCGTGAAGCTTTTTAATATATTTGTTGAGGTTTTGGGGGATTTCCAAAAAAAAATCTCAACATTATCATGAAAGTATATTTCAAAATTATGCCAGTTAGGGATTTTTTTTTTCGATTAGTATCTTAATTTTTATGTATTAGAAGAAAGAAATCTCGTCAAGAAAATCTTTGCCATATAACACATCCGTAATATTGAAATTGTAGATCCTCAATTAAAAAAATAAGGTATCAGTTGAAAACTTAAGGGTTATATGGGTTCCAGGGCTTAAAAAAATTAAAATTTAAAGTCATATTTAACTATATAACGTCTCAAGAATATTGTTCTAAATGGTCAAGTTGATCCGAGTAGTAGATGGGGATAGAGCCTTGAAAGTAAGATAGAAAATAAGTGTACTATAGGAATATAATCAGAATACTAACTGGTCACTGTCTGGTAGTGACACACGCCCGGAAAATGGGGCTGACAGATCGAGAAGACTGCAGGAAATTTCTATAGCAAAAAACCAGGGAAACAATGGAGCATTTCTTCTGCACTTGTCCGCACTGGCAAAACTACGACGTAAACATCTGGGGTTTCCACAGAATGATACACTGAAACGAGGTATGGATAGTGAGGTCACAGAGTCTGTGAAAACTCGAGTCAAGCGCAGGCAACCTAAAGGATGGTTTCGCGAAAGACAAAATCTGGTCTGTGCGTGGATGATCGTTTCACCAGACTAACCTAACCTAACTTTTGATGATCCTGTCAGAAGTTCAGTTTCAACGCGAAGGCACCTTTTTTCTGAGGGACCGTCGGAAATGACGTCGTAATGGCCGAGTTTTGAATATTTCTTTTGAAAATTCCAAAAAATATATTATTTTATAATGTTTCATAAACACTTTTTTAAAACACTTTAATGGAAAAGACGCAATTTTTTTTTGGGAAGAAATCAGCTAGTTTGTTATTCTAAAAAAAAAAAAATATAAAAAACATTAAAAAATTTGAGCATAACGCTTCGATGTTACCTCATAAATTATGTGCAGAAAGCGCCAACAAAATTTCAAAAGGATCGGAGAAACCGCTTTAAAGTTTTGAAATCTGATGCAAAACGTTCAGAATGCATGGTTTATAAATAAATAAATTAAAAATTAAAATATTGAACTTGTTCAAAATTTCACTTTTCACTTTTAATTTCATTACACTGAACTTTTAAAATTTCCCTGGAATTACATTTTAAATGGAAACAGCACAACATTTTCTGTTAGAGGACACCTAGTATTTCAGCATGGCAAATTTCTTGTGCACATACTATAAAAATATACTAATATCATTTCCTTACATATACAAATAAACAAAAGAGCAGTGTTGCCATACTCACCAAGGTCGTCTACTGGGATATGACACTTAAAACATTAGAAACTCTCCATTCGTAATTCGTATCAATCATACACTCCCCACACAACTACGAGCACTCCTTAGCCCACATGATGCGCATGTTTGTACTCCGGCAGCGGTGGCATACGCGAATCCCAAATAAATAAATAGTACATGGCTAATGTCATGCCCAAGCCACTTATGCCCGCCATGTATATAAACAAGGAGATTAGTCGGAAGGTTTTCGTTTCGAAGAAACTGTCAGATTTCGGCACACTGATTTCTTCATCTTTATTAGCGCCGTTGGCAGCGGCGGCTGCGGCAGCGGCAGCGGCAGCACCAGCAGGTGCGAGTGACATCGTCGTCGTAATTAATTACAATCGAATTAGAGAAAGTAAGCACAGTAAGTAAGAGAAGCAGCAGCAGCAGAGGACAAAAAGCGCAAAAGACTTTCTATAAAACTTTCCTATGCGTTAAGACTTCGTATGTTGTGTTTGTTTTGCGTTTTGGCTGGGTTTTGGTATGACCGTCTTCTAACCACACGCGTCGACGGCAATTCTAAGTCTCAAGTGTAACTAAAATGACTCGCAAGAAAATTTGTTGCACGAGGCTTTTCTTTCGTCTCAATGTCTGCCACTTTGGCTAGTTGTGGAGTAAATATGGGCGTACGTGGTGGTATGTATGTGTGTCTGTATATATGTATTTTTGCGGTTTGGTCTACTAATTGCTTATTGCCATTACTTAGTAGGCGTAAGTATTGGCGCGATTTTGGTCTCTTCAAGTTGGCATTTTCCTATCTACACTTGCTCTTATGAATGTATGTGCGTATGTAAACGCAAGTGTGTTGTTATGTCACTTCGGTATGTATGTGTATGTTTGTTACAACGGTTTCGCATATTTAACTTATGCATTTCGTTTCTTATTCTTTTGTACACTTCGCTTGTTTCGAGGCGCTAATTAGTTGCAGCCGCTCTCACATACATATGTATGTACTTAGATGGCCCGTAGGGAAATTTTGCGGTAAATAATAATAACTTTCATTGAGTTTCTGCAAAGACATGCTCTTTACACAATGAAGGCCCGTGAAGCGAGCTGTTGCGACGAGGTTGGAAGAGGGGTGTCAGATGTGCAGGGTTAGCAGGACATGCAAAGAGGTGGTTAGTGTCATGCGGGGACTCGTTGCACGCAATTCCTACAACAGCCGGATTTTCGGAGATCTAACCTCGTTTAGATCGATAAGTTTTAGATTACGATTGTCATCACGGGAGCAATGCCTTGCAGCAGAGTTGCTTAGAATCCTCCGGATTCGTGCTGGGTCCAACCCGGACCAAGAGGAATTTTTCTGCTACGTCTGCGCCAAAAGGCTCCATCCAAACTCCACCTCGGTTAGGGATGATAGATGAAGCCATCTTAAGACCTGTTAGGTCTTAAGACATTCAGGGAGTGGACAACGAGTTACGAGGCCCCATGCTACCAACGCATTAATGCGACCTTAGTCTCTGTCGCTGTGAAATCTGCACCAAGTTCGCACCTCGACGGTCCATAAGAACTCAAATAGGCAGCATGACTCCCATTTTGCTCAGTCCCCCATCAACCGAACATTATAACATGTCTCTTGGTCATTTGAGGTTAAGTTCTTTTTTGCTTTTCGGATTGACTAAAACTATAATTTTCTTTTTAAATAATATTGTATATGAAAAGCTTTAGGAATGTTTGAGTGATAGTCGAAATATAAGTAATATAATTATCCTGATAGTAATGACGAGGCTTCCCGAGAGAGCTGTACCGGCCGATCAAATATGACCCGGACAAATGTCCTGTCTGTTTTTGAGTGCGCCTACAAGACTCGGATGGCATGTAACTCAAGGGCTTCAGCGAACTTAGATTTTGTCGCGTCTATTTTTTGAATCACCATTCATTATATTTTCGAACAGTTTCTAAGCCATATTCATAAACCCATGATTCGTCAGCAGCAATGAAATTTTTGATATATGATGATTTTGATAAAGTGCTCAGCAACTTTTTTGCGACTCGCCTTCATTTTTGTAAAGCGTACAGATCTTTTAGTATGAGTCTAGCAGAGACATGCTCCATACTAAAAAATTAACCAACATTTGTTGGGCTGATCCATAGGAGATGCTATCTCTCTGATGCTCTCAGAACGCACCGTTTCTTGAACTTTTCGATATTTATGTCATTAACAGAGATATTAGATGAACGAGTCGCATGAAACTTCATATTAAATTTGAAAATATTATTCCAATCTATTAATACGGTTCGCCCGCGCAGTTGTAGTCCGTGTCAAATTTGATCAGATGGTGTAATGTTTTCATTGGCTAAAAGTATTTTGAATCAATAATAAAAATATCATCGATCATTTTGTTAATCGTGATCGCATGCCACATTCATAATACTATATATCAACATTAATGAGTGAGAACACTGGTAAGCATACTAGGACTAAACAATAAAATCCCTGTCAACTGGCTTAGTATTCTACTCAAAACTTTTGAAAAATTATAATATTACATAACTTCAAAGAAGTTAGAGATACCAAAATTATTAATTTAGATAAGAAGTCGATAATAGATTATTCACTCTTAACATTCGTTCCTATCCAATTAGACTTTTTTAACTTAAAAAATAACTGGTTACGAACTGGTCAGTTTATGTACGCTACTAGTTAAAATTTTCCTACAGGTCTCTTTTAAACATATGTCATCAACATGGTACAACATGTACCGTATTCCTTTGGCTCTGCAAAGCAAATAACAGAAATTCGTACAAATTCGCCCATATTATATATTTAGCTTGCGCACAGCTGTCGATTAATTTTCATTTTATTACCACAGTCAGAAGATTCATAAGAAAACATAAGTGCAAAATCATACTTAGAGGGTTTCTCTACTTTATGGCGAAAAATATTGGCGGCCAACATTATATAATTTAATGCCGCCTATGTTTTTATTAGCAACTAATGTGATTTCTGAATCGTATTATTCGTTTTTGCAAATTAGTGTCAACTTAGAAGCGGCGCTACGAGTATATATATTAAAAAAATAAAATTTACGGTGTGTCTAATATTTTCTGTCCAAAAAGTGAAGTTATACGACTTTGGCTTGATGTAGCGGGGCTCTTGTTTCTTCGTAAGTGGTTCTAAATGGTTCCAAATGGAAAGTATCGGTTTAATAAGCTGTAAGTAAATTTATTTTGAATTTACGTATAATTTTTATGTTAACGGATGGAATCAGTGGGAAGGAAACCTTTACAGCAGTAAGACGTTTGATAAGACATTAAAAATGAATGAAGTTGCATACACTGTGTGTATACCGTTTGTTGACCAATGCGGTATAAAGTCAACTGACAGGAGAGAGATCCTTACATTCGTTCCCACGACAGTCGGGTCGAAGTAGCCGGAACGGACCTGGATTATTATTCGGACAAGGACTGTCAACTTGGCAACATTCCTCGAAATTTACTTCAGGCATGTTTTATGCCGCTCCAAGCTTGACAAGATATTCAAATTGAATACACCGGGGCTAGTAGAGAGAATTATCTGATCGATTTAGCAAATATCAAATAGCAAATATAACGATATACACTTTTGCATACGTTTGCCAAAGCACTTTTGCCACTCTGATTAAGGCACTTCTAAAACATGGATTCCGAACGCCTCAACTGCCTTTTCAGGTGTCGAAAAACACTGAGCTCACATATTTTCGTACGAAAAAAATGTCATTCGGTACCAAGTCAGAACTATACGGTGGATGACTTATTGAATCGATGTTTTGAGAGTCAAAAAATGGAATTGATCGCATTGGCGAGGTGAAGAGTGAAGAGCGCGTAAATCGTCGATTCATTACCTATAAGAGCATTTTTTCAGCGATTGACAAATTGTGTACCATCCGATATGTACTAATTCTTTTTCAGTCAAATGTTCATACCGTATTGAATATACGCTGGTTCCACTTATGCCCATAGTTGTCCTCAATCTCACTGATTTTTGACGATCTTCAAGAAATACATCTCGGAGTGATATACAACCTCGATTGAATTCATCATATGATCGATAAACACTAGTCCTTGATGGAGCTGCATTCGCAAGAATTTGATTAAGTGCAACGATGCACTGTTGCTGAGTTAATCCACGACTAAAGTTTTAAAAATAATCGCCCGAAAATGCTGGCGATTTAACTTAATTTTTTTTTTAGGCGAAATGAATATTCTAAGTTACTGTAAACCACACAAATAGTACTCGTATGTCAATGTGTTCTGAGAATGTACATCATTAAAAATCTAACATTTTACGGTAAGTTCTTAATCCCGAAATATAAAAGACAACATAAGTATATCGGTCGATTTATGATGTTACAGAATAACTATGGAACTATTATATTCTTTGGAACATATTCCGAGAGTATACAAATTTTATCATTGTTACAAGGTTTTCTTTGAGAGAGTACGCAAATTTAACTACTCAGACATTTTTTATTAGAAGATTAGCTAAAAAATAACTACAGCCTTTAGCTTTGGAAAAATTTTTAGAGGAGTTCTCTTCTAGATGTCTCCGAAAAAACAAAACATAAAGGTCGAAAGCAAAGTAGTGCTATAACTGAATCCCCTAATGATACTTTTTGAATAGGTATTAAAAAGAGTCGAATCGGATAAAGAAGTTATGTGGCTCAGATATTTCTCGAACTTTTCAGTTATGAATATATGTATCTCGCCATAGTTTTTAGTCTAACTTACTGACAGTCACGCAGCCTAAACTTTAAACCAAATCTCTTTTGGCTTCTTCCCTCCGTTAATAGCTGCTTGACCGCTGAACCGCCAAAAGCGGACATATCGCAAACTTCGCATCGAAATGTACTCACGTTAAACTCAGATATCACACTAAAACTTTTTTTAATCATCTTACCTTCTTGAGGTCTTTTATGTATAAGACTGAACTTTTTGCACTGGTTTGCCGTCTATAGATATCGGAAACTTCAGATGTATGTCAGGCATAGTTGAGTCGAAGAAAAGTAAATAGTATAGCGATAAAATCATGCCTAGGCCACTTATACCGCCGAGATATAGAAACAAAGAAAACCAACGAAATATTTTCGTATCGTAGAAACTCGAAGCTGATGAATTCTCTTCCGAATCATCCTGATCGTTTGCGGTTCCGTTTGAAGACCCGTTATTCATTATCACAACAAAGTTCACGTACTAATGTCCACGGGAAAAAGCTGACAACAGTTTTTAACTCGAAGCCTTTTAGTTTTCATAAGCAAAATTTTAGCATAAATTAAACTGTAAACAAGACATTCGGATTGACAAATACCCTTATGTGCATTGCAGGCAAAGAAAAGCATGACGAATCACAAGTGGCCTCACACACCTTCGAGGATGCGCTCACGCTGACAGGTGTCGGCCGCTTCCATTATGTATTGACGCTAATTTGTGGCATTTGCTTTATGGCAGTGATGGCCGAAACGATGGGTATCAGCATGGTAATGCCTATGATAAAATGCGATCTGGCGGCGACACAGGCCGAGCAGGGTTTACTTGCGTCGGCAGCTTACTTTGGCGTTGTGATGAGTTCGCATATAATGGGCTTTTTGGCCGACACATGCGGTCGTGTGCGTACGCTGCGCTACTCGTTGGTCTTAGCCACCGCAGCGACAATTATCTCGGCCTTCTCCGTCAACACTTGGATGTTGATCGCGTTTCGTTTCCTCAATGGCTTCTTCATTTCGGGCTGTCAGGCGTGTGTCTTCAGCTTATGTGGCGAGTATCATAGCAATAGAACGCGTGTACGTTATGTAACGCTCATGTCGATGTTCTTGCCGTTTGCGCTAATGTTTTTGCCAGGTAAGTGGAGTGTGTGCGAAATTGTGTTATAATTTGTATGCAAAAAATTTAATATTTTTGGCTCACACTATAATATTTTGCAGTCATGGGTCTTCTTATTCTGCCAATGAAACTGGATTTTGTCATATTGGGCTTGAAATTCGCTTCGTGGCGTGCCTTCTTTCTCATCAACACAGTGCTATCTATTGGGGGCTTGATGGGCCTTGCTACGTTAACCGAAACACCGAAGTACTTGTTGGTGCACGGGCAACACGATGCTTCTCTGGATGTACTGCGTCGAATTTATGCTTCAAATACCGGCGATAAAGCAGATAATTTTCCGGTGAAGAGTATTGTTCTGCAGACGGGTGGCGCTGATCTATCCAATGTGCATGGTGTTAAGGATGCGTTGAAAATTATCTGGAGTCAGACAATACCGCTATTTTATAAAGAACGTATTTTGCACACATTTAATATATGCTTTTCACTCTTTTCGATTTACGGCATATCTCAGGGGCTATTCATGTGGTGAGTAAAATGTAGATTTTTCTATAATACTTCTCACATTTTCAAAACACAGCAGAAAGTGTTCCTATAATGTTTCCGACTAAACCGGTATTCCCATATTAGAATAAATTCAGAAACCCACACTATAATATTTATAGATCCGTTCTTTTCGACTTTTGTTGCATTGTCGACTATAAAGTCTCTAAAGATGTATGGAATAAAGTCAACAAGTATCCACAGGTTAGGGTTCGGATTAGGTTAGTTTAGATGTTATGTGCAGCTCTTTGTAAAGCCAGAGGTAAAACCTATAAGTTCTATATCAATTTATTGACAGAATACTTGTGGAAGAAATCAGATACTATAGTACAGTATTTGGTTTAATTGAGAATCATGGTTTTCTCATTTATTATTTAGGTTCCCTACAGTGCTCAATGACCTCATCGCCAAAAATGGTCAAGATCTCAAAGTATGCGGTGTCATTGGTAGCATGGATGTGACAACAACGGCGGCGAGCAATGATTGCAGCAACGCCTTGGACACTTTCATGTTCGAAGTGCTGATAATGATCGGTGCTGCTTTTACTGTGATTTTCTTAATATTTTCCTACACCATCGATATAGTTGGCAAGGTCAATTTGTTGAGTGAGTATTCTCAAATGTCTACAAAACCATGTTTTATGAAATATATTTAATTCCCTTCCTTTTTCTATTTAATTAGTGATTTGGCTCACGGTGTCCGTTGTTTGTGCAGCCGTCATACATTGGATTTCGGACTTTGCCGCCATTGTGATCGTTTTAACACTACTTTTGAGTGTTGGAAATTGCGGTGGCATCATTGCCACCATTTCGATTGAGTTCTATCCGACACAGATCAACGCTATGGGCATGTGCTTTGCCATGATGATTGGACGTCTGGGTTCTGTGGCCGGTGGCAATATCATTGGCATGTTCCTATTTAACTATTGCGACATTTTATTTTGGGTTATCATGGCACATGTTGTGGTACTTGTCGCTTTGGCCACTGTTTTGCCGGAGCTGAAACGTGAGCGCGCGGTGAAGAATGATTTAGAAAAATGAAGAAGTAAGATAATGTGCCATAGATAATGTATCTGTGTTTCAACTACTTCCATTTGCGCTTAAGTAATAACAAAATAGTTGCGTTTCTCATCATATTTTAAGCGAAAGAATCACTTAAAACCTAAAGTTAATCGAAAGACTCATCGAATTGTACAAATACTGTTAATTTTAGCTGAAATATTTTTCTACCAAAAATGTACATGCATATGGGATTATATAAATAGAATCGCTTTCAGCATTCATTTTAGTTCAGTGTCATTGCTAGTATTACATTTTAGTGCTAATAAATTTGTAATTTTTGTTTTCAATTATGTACAAATAGATAAAGTTTTAAAAATATTTGAAGTATTTTGATTAAAAAACTATGAAAATATGAGTAAAAGTTCTTTAAATGTATTAAAGTATTGTGCTGGAAGTTCAAATAGCTTAAGCGATAGAGAGCAGTTGAGCAAATAATTAACTAAATGCGTAAATGTTTGAGCAATGACAAGCTGGCCGACATTGTACAAATAAGATGAAAAAAAGATGCCGCGACTAGCAGAAGGTTCCACGACTGGACCATACGCTTGTAGAACCCCCAGAGGTGATCTAGTAACTGATGCCCAGAGCATACTAAAATTATGGCGGGAAGACTTCTCTAGCCTGCTGAATGGCACTGAAAGCATAATACCAAGAGATGGTGAACTTGATTCCTCAGTCAAGGATGACTATGAAGAAGTTCGAATAGCGATTACCCGTCTGAAGAATAACAAAGCGGCGGGCCGATGGATTACCGGCAGAGCTATTCAAATACGGCGGTGAAAAACGGATAAGAAGCTCACGCATCTTTGTAGAAAATGGTCTGACGAAAGATGTCTCGGTGATAGAAATTTAGGTGCGCTATCGTAGGATAAGTCTCCTCAACATCGCCAATAAGGCTCTATCGAACGTATTATGTGTAAAGCCCACCGTTAAAAACCGATTTCACGTTATCAATGTAGCTTTAGGCCTGGAAAATCAACGAATGGACAGATATTCACCGTCATGGAAGAGTCCCATGAAAAGAGGATCGACTCGCACTACATTTTCGTCGATTTTAAATCTACTTTTGACAATACGAAAAGGAGCTGCTTTTATGTCGCTAAGTCTGAATTTGAACTACGCAGCCATATTGCAGGAATTCCAAATTCTTTCTGACATTGAGCGACACCAAAACCTCCTTCATGATTGCGGTTTCAGACAAAGCGACTCTCTATCGTGTGACTTCTTCTCGAAGTCATAGATAATTTCGTCCATCTTCCAAGCTGGGGAACAGGTGCTACTTCAGACTGAGTGGGCATTTTTGAAATAAAGACCTCTCTCGACGAACAAAGGCCAAACTTTACAAGTCATTCATCATCCCCGTCCTGCTATGTGGTGCAGAGGCATGCACGATGACAACATCTGATAAGTCGACGTTACGGGTTTTCGAGAGATAGCTCTGAGAGTATTCGAAGTAGTACCCGCCAGGGGAAGTAGAGGAACTTCACCTCCGTTGAAAAGACCAGGAGAAGAAGGACGTGGCTTCGCATGGAATCTCCAATTGGCGCCACATAGCAAAAGGCAGAAACGACTGGCGCGCTGTTCGAAACTCGGCTATAATCGCGTAAGCTGTGTCTATGCCAATAAATAAGATCTTGGAATTTTTAAGCGCAATCGGGTTATAATATATGTCGTTAGAAATATGAGACTAACTATTCAGACACTACAGCCATAAGTTTATAGTGTTTTCTTCCGTAAAGGTGAAAACGAAGGCAGACCGTTAAAATTATGAATAGTTTGAATGGTTCTAATACTGTAACTTCAATCAGTTGGCAATGTAACGGGTTCATTCGATTCTGTGTCGGTTACTTTAATGTTAATGAGGCACCAGGCGCTGGAGGGCCAATTGTCGAAACTATCGATAAGAGAAAAGAAATCGCCGAATCCGACGTCATAAAGGCATTGATTTCCCACAAGTTAAAAATTGCATAAAAATGTGGTGGAACTATTTTAAATAAAGCTGGATACAAAACGATCTCATATATCGGTCCTCACGAGTTAAGGCAAAAAATGGATCATGGAACGAAATTTGAGATCGGGCTTCAGGGTTTTGGTGGGATCGGTTGGAAATGATCTTCTAAGAACTACATACACTTAACTTAATAATGCTTTTTCTTATTAGACCTCAAATGTGAATCAGGTAAATGTCTGCGAATGTGTAATCAATTTATTTTATAACTATATTGGCCTCAGTTATGTATAATTTCTTTAAGATATTTCAAAAAAATATAGATAATCTAGGTATTACAATAATATTTAACTCGGATATCATATTCTGTGTATAGATGTTAGTAAAAGTAAGCAAAGACATTATAGATCAAAAGAATACCTACTGGAAAGGAATTTACCGACATAATAGAGGTAAGCCTTGACTCAAACTTGTCTTTTCTTACTACAAAATGGATATCGAAAAGTTGGCACACAACTAAAACAGGTAAACCACTTTCATATATATGAAACATTTGAAGCATAGCGTACAAAAGACATCATTCCAATCACTTACTCGATAATTAAAGGAAATAAGATCTCAATTAAGGTAAGCCTTACTGATTTATGAGCTCGATACAAAGAGAATGCGCTTGCAAACCTCTATGCACTTCTGAAGGTAACTGTACTAATCCCTTACCGTGAGCACAGCTATGGGGAGGGCGAACTAAAAGACGCCGGCCATCTAACGAGAGTCAAGAAAGCAAAAAATGTGCTGGTTAGGCCATGCCGTTCGCATGGAAGATGATGATGCAGGGAAAAGATCTATCGATTCGAGACCGTTGAGCCGCGCATAGCCCATGTTAGGTTTTTTGCGATACCAGATGGAGTTTAGTTACTGGATCCATGAGAAGTAGTCATCCTTTAGGATGCTTGAAGCGAATTCCAACCAAATCCGTGGCCTCACAATCGATACTTTATTCAGTGTATCATACCGAGGGGACCCCAGAGTGTTGCCGATGCGGAACAAATGCACAAGAGATGCTACATTGTTTCCCTGGTGCCTTGCTCTAGACATTTTCTGCAGTCTTCTCGATCTGGCTGCCAGTGCATAGCGACCTGTCCAAAAGATCCCACGAAGAGAGTGCAAAGGAAGAAGAGTAAGTCATTACATAGAATTATATAAAATTTTGGTAAATAATGTCAATACCTCGGCAAATTAATCGTCGAACAGTATTCAAAAAGAAATACCACTAGGGCGCCAGCTGTCATCAATAGTGAATGTATACACATGCGCACAGAAGCAAATTCGATGGAGTGCAGCCACATACAATGTACGGCGGACACCACGACCATCATTTGATGGCAGTCCAAACGGCAATTGTACTGTTGTCACTGTGCCAGCCAAGACACGCTGCAAATCATGCCGCGCGCTGAGTTATCTCGCCATGCGACGCACACCAAATATAGCAATACAAGAAGCGCTCGCGTCCGGCGGCACCAGCAGCGGTCATTGCACGCAGCTGCCAGCTCTACGACATACCAAAAACGGCGCATGGACACAGCGGCCAAACAGCGCGTCAACTTGCCCATAGGAAATAGTTGAAATGGCAATGTAGAATTGAAGAAATGTCACTTGCCTAGAATTGTAACCGCATTTTGTGTCGTTTTTTGTGTGTTTGTGCTTTTTTTTTGTTTTTTTTTTTTGTCAGTGCGCGCTTGTGCTGCGGATTGCCACAAATACGGCTGCCGCAGCACTGTTAGCAAATGTATGCACTTAAATGGACAAAAAGCATTCCAGGCAAAGTGCCAGGCCAGGTAAAGTGCGGCTGCCTGTGAATGTGATGAGCGCTGTGCGGCGCATCGCGTTGCAATAATCGTGGCACACGCACTTACGCACATACATAAATATACATAAAAAAAACAAGTTCGTGGCATATTTAAGAACTCTGTGTGCTGGCAATCGCATTTACAGTCAATTCTAGCTTATTGGTACGAGTACATAAATATATACATATATATATGTGATCACGGCACTTCACCTGCGCAGCTTTACCTTTTGATTGAGCTGTGCGCTGATAGACGCATAAATGCAACCATGTAGTATTGCTTTGGCTGGTTTGACGCGACATACACACATACACCCAAACACACATCGTTGTACTTAAATAAATACGATTGAGTAGATATTTTCCTACGCATTTGCTGTTTACTCGTGCACTGTTTACTAATGTTGCACTTAAATGTTGCACGCACTGTGTGGCACTGAAAGGAATGTGAATATGACTGAAGACGACATAATATGCTGCATGTGAGTCGCATCTGCGGCGGCTCAAGTGTAGTGATGCGGCAATAGAGCGATGCTTACATGCCTCTACACACAAACATACGCAAACATACCTGAGGCGGGGTAAATATTGTCGTCTAACGGTTTGGGTGACATAGATGTTTACATTCGGTACGATGGGAGAAAAAAACATATAACGACAAGAAGGCATCCATAAATACATTATAATCATTACTATTATTATATAAGTGCTTGTATAATGCCTTAGGCGGTAGCTTCATAGGTATGTGTGTTCAAAAAGTTTGAGGGAATCAGTTACTCCTTCTACTGGGTCGTGGCCATGACTAGCTGTTAGGTATTGCTCTCATAAGTTGTATGCAACAGATGAATTGGTTACATGGATAACATATACAAATTTGAATTATATAGAAATTTTTCTAAAAATTACAAAAAATATTTTCATTTTTCTTCAATTAAAAAAAGAAAATTCTATTGAAATAATTTTTCTTTTTTCATCATCGTTTAAATTTCCAAATATTTTTAAATATTTATATCTTAACTACATCAAGGTATTCTTAATCTCTAAAATGCTTTTAAAGCGTGCTAATAACTTCAGCAGCCTTACTACCCAATGATCTTCATAAAAATTCTGAAACCTATCTTTGAACGCAAAGAATTCTTATTTAACCTGGATATCTTCCCACAACTATATCTTATGTTTGGTAAAACAAATCGAATACATATTTTTTTTCAAAGATTATAATGCGATAAAAACTGATCTAGATTGACAATGAAAAAAATTTACGTTTTGAGCCGATACAAACATGTTCATCCCTTTTGCCCTACACTTGTTATAAACATTGGCTGAGATGACTTTCAGTGCCTTCTTCAATTATTTTTCGCTTTGGAAAGCCATGCAATGGGCTCTTGGAGAGATTCAACATCATATTTATAGTCTCACGACGCGTCATCAGAATTAATGCATTTGATGAATGTAGGATTCCAATGGAAAAATCAATATGGAAATGTTGAGATGCTTCTATTTCATTTTCTTCTAAACAGGTGACTGTTCTCCGGCAAGATATTTAATATTACTGCATGAATGCCGATCGGACAGTATCCAGGCAAAACTCCTACAATCATTGAAAGGTGAGCCCTTCTAAGAGCGAAGAGTTCCTTAGATTTCTTACGTTTTCCCCTTACTCAGTAGGACCTTGCGATTACACATCTGCTGGTAGCGCTTACTGATTTGGTCTGAGGTCTAATAGTCCGGTGGTAAGTCACAAAATGCGAACAGAGCTCCTGCCCGTTCTCACTTCTCAGTAATTGCGACTGGATTACCTGTCATATCAAGCTCATTAGCCTTACTGTTGCCTACAACACCGTAGCGGTCAGGCATCTAAACCAGTCTAATCTCAAAGTAACACGATGCTGCAGTTAAGGAGTCTAGACATCGTTCAACTACTACTTCCCGCTCAGGAGCCTTAAACACCTGACTCTGTCAGTACACGAAACTACTGTGGAACTAGGGCTGCTCATTGGTCAGCGATATCGGAAAAATTTAACAGAACTAACGATTAACATATTGTCGTTGTTTGGACAACTATTTTATTTGAATTTTCTGGCTTTAAATAGAAAAAAATTCAACATTTAAGTTTTTTATTTGCAAATATTTTAACAATTTAAAATAAACAGTTCTTGGTAATCGACTGATCGATTAACCGGATTCTTAGATTTTTCATTTATTCCAACACTCGCAGCAAAGCATTCGAATAATCGGTTTTCAGGTTATTCGAATAATTTTAGGAGTCCTAACTTTGACATCCGCAATATTTTTCGGAGCTGGCAGCCAGTGGTTTTTTCCTAGCTTTACACTTGAAGACAAATCGTCACTAAAAATGATAGCGAAAAGTGGAGATTCCCATAAACTTTGTCTGGTATATCTCTATTTACCACAATATAGTTATCCCCAAAAATTAGATTATCTTAAGACATTGCAATCTTTGCCAACTTCTTAAAAATTACATCTAATGTATAATCGAAAAATAAAATATGCGCCATTTATATATAAATTAACAATTTCAAAATACCACCATAATTCTATTAAGCATTCAGCCTGATATCAGTGATGCCACGAATGCGTCTGAGTGGCAATCTAATATTATTGGCAGAGCCGGTTGACAAACGGCGTGCAAACTATCACAACGATCACTGAAGCTGATCCACAAGACAGGTAATTTCTAACAGCAGCAGTTAACACTTTGGATCCATCCGTCGTTGGTGATGACTTTGCCGATCACAGCAATTGCCTTGCTATTTACCTCACTTGTTCGAGAAGTATTGATCTTTTAGTGAGCGAAAAAAGAAAAAAACGTTACACAAGCTGCGATCGACATCGGTCTGTCAGACGCAGGCATCAGCGTCGCCATCTTCGTGATTATGATCAAATAAATGTTGCGCCGGTAAATGTTTATCCAGTCTAATTCCATTTGAAACGTAAATAGGTTTGCAAAGTGATCGTCTTAAGAACGCCAACAAGACGCAACTAAACTAATAGCTAACAACAAAACCAACAACATGCACATCACTTGGTACATACGAGTGTCGCCAACAAGCGCTCGAGTAGTCAGCAATCGTTCTGTGAGTGCTGTTGCACCGTTAAGCAGTTGATCTTCGTTTGATGCGTGTCTGTCTTGTTGGACGTTCTTCCATGACACCGGCTTCTGCTACTGCTGCTTACATACACGCCGGTTGCTGGCTGCCGCATGCTGCTGGTGACATGATCAACTACTTAGCTGACGGTTTTGTTGTAGTTGTTGTTTTCTATTAGATTGTTTGCACAAATAGTCGGTATTTAGTTTTGTAGTCCATTTAGTTGCCGCACGTTTCATGCTGCACGTTGCAAACTACCCGTTGCTTGTCCACATTGCGCTTTGTACAAGTTCGCTCATCCATATTTGTTGAATATTTATGGCGAACGTTGCTTTAGTGCCATACTTAGTTTCGAATTTCCAGAATTTTACGCTTTTCACATTTTAGAACACGGATGTGCCACTAGAAATAAAATACCATTTCTTTCTTGCCACATTACTGCTGCTAACAGCATTTACAGTTTGAAATACATTTTTATTTGATTATAGATTAAAAAAAAAAAAAAACAGATTTGAGAGTAGTTGAAATTCTGCAAAAACATTTTTTGTGGAAACTAATAAGTCATTTTTTATCCTCATGATTTGTGAAACTTGTCTCATGAAAGTTGCCCATCACATCCGTTAATGAAGATAAGATCGAAAAAGTATTACAAACAATGCTTGAAAGATATATAGCAGAGAACCTATTTATCTCGACTAAACACATTTTGAAACCTGTTTAGGGTATGAAGCATGCCAATGCTAGACTCGTATCGAAACACCCTAAATGTTTTCGCAGTCGTAGATAATTTCATCAATCTTCGAATCAGTATTAACACCAACTGCAATGTCAGCCACGAAATCCAACGCAGAATAACTCTTGCCAATAGGTGCTACTTCGAATAGAGTGGAAAATTAAGTTC
>NW_017537689.1:66062-90855 GCF_001853355.1 Bactrocera latifrons
GCAAAGCCAACATATGATGAGTCGACGTTACGAGTTTCCGAGAGAAAAGTTCTGCGGCAGATTTATGTGCCTTTGCGCATTTGCAACGATGAATATCGCATTTGATGGAGCAATGAGTTGTTCGATATATATTTGGAGTCTCCAATTGACACCAGGAAGAACTACTGGAGCGCTATTGTAAACTCGGCTATAACCGCGTAAGCGGTGTCTACGCCAAAAAAGAAAAAGAAAAGTTGCAAAACAGATGTTTGATAAAGTAGCTGAAAACATATCACTGGCGACGAGACGTGGGTTTAAGACTATGTCGGCGAAACTGTCCAGCAATCAAACGAATGGTGCTTCAAAATGTGACGAAACCAAAAAACGCGTCCAAGTCGGTCAAAAATTAAGATGATGTAGAATATTCTATTTGGGCATGTTGGTTTTATTCCATTCTATTATTTTCTATATACTACGTTAGTACTCTTCGTAATAGTGGAGATACCAAAGTTCTGTTCAGAATGAGAAAGCAGATGCATATATTGCTAGTGTCGTTGCATTTTATCTAATTTTAGATCCAATAATAATCAATCTGCTTACAACGCTCTGGAACCCGGTAAAAAAAATTCAATCATTCTTTAATCCGACAAAATTTTGTATACGTTTTTCCAATATCATCGCTTTTATTTCATGTTCGTGCTTGACATATTCCTTAGTTGCTTTACTGCTGTTTTTTGGCGCATTGCTTGAGTTTTCTCCTTCTCTCAATATATAAATATATATTTTTTCTTGACTTCGGGTTAGTTATATCTTCTTTTTTATGATGTAAGGGCTCCGTGAATTAATTGAAACCAACCGAGAGTCTGCTATAATTGAAATACTGACTTTCACTTTCGACCCACTTCAAACTTCCCTTGCATAGGTGAAAACTGCGACTTCTTCATAAAAAGTCTAAAATTTTCAACCTTATATTTAATATTAAAATATTAAAGTCACTATGAGTACAACGAGGGAAGATTACATGACTATTGATTAAGTGATTCTCTTTTATAACCGCAACAGTGCATCAAAAATTGATAACTCCAGATTTTTTCAAAAACGGGTACCTACTATAACCTTCCCTTCCTTCCCTCTCTTTACATAAGACATGAATGATTGTTTAATTTTCATCTCAGTAGCCCCCAGCTAACTAAGCAAGGTATGAACAAGTGCGAAGCTTGTATAACAGCGAAGTTTAGGATGACACACATATTTCAAAAGCCTTACAAATGCTGCATAGAGTACACTCAACTTAAGATATCAATGAATGCGTTCTCAACTCTCTTTGAATGGTTTGTACCAATCAGAAACACTTGCGCGCGACAAATAATTATCATCGAAGGCCTCTTTCAACTTTCTGAATGGTTCGGCATTAAAAATTTGATTCTGTTTTGAAAAGTTCGATAGTTACGGATTTTTTTGATTTGAAATTTGGCACAGATGTTAATGACATGTGATATCAAGCTTGAGAAAAAAGTACGACGAATGGGTTTTCGCATGAAATTTAAATTAAGTCTTACTATTTTTTGCCCTCAGTAGTATACCTTTTTCTGAATATTTTTAATATTTGTACTATAACAGTTTAATTATTGCACTCTTAAATATTTTTTGTAAACCGAGGAAAGTGAACTATTAATAGCCCTGCTCAGTAAACCGCAACGAAACCATAATAAAGTTGTACGCACTTAAATTAAGGTGCAGTAAGTCATCGGCGGCACGCTTTAACCGACATGCGCCAAAACGTTTTGAACCAAAGCATTAAGCGATCAACAGCGGGAATCATAAAGTGATAAAATCCATAGATGTTAATTAACGCATCGCACGAATTCATCAGCCGCAAACCGCATGGCAACAGCAGCGACAGAGAAGCAGCGGCGACGACAGCAATCCAATGTAGCAAGTGGCGGCTTCAACCGCAAAGTGAAATGAAAACAAAAATTCCTCAGTGAAAACAAAAGAAAAAACGAAAAACGAAAACGTAGAAATATTTTGTTTTTGTCAATTTATTTGTGGCGCACAGGTGAAGTATTTGGGTTTTGGTGCGGCAGCTTTGGCCCATAAATGCGTGTACGTGCCTCAAAATCATTGGCGATACGGCCAACAGCAGCGCCATAAATATGTTACAGTTAACGTGGCAATCGTAAAAAGTCGGGCGTCTCGAAAATGGCAATAAAAGAATCAGAACAAACATATTTGCAGGCGGGCGGCGGCAGCGACGAATGTGATTGCTACTTGTGAGTATGAGCTTCTACTTCTTACTCTTCGTCTTTTTTCACGGCAGCTTTTGTTATCTTGCTGCTTGTGTATTTTGTTTTTGCTAAGCGCATGCGTGTGCTGTTGAAGTTGGCAGGTAATAAATGAAAATTTAGTGGTAAATCGGCAACAACAAGTGAGCAAAACAGCGTAAATCGAAAAGTATGTGTGTACTGTAAGGCAATTGATGAGGTGTTGAAAAACCAAAGACTCAGGACACGAACTTGTGTGACGCGTGAGAGAGAGAGAGAGAGAGAGATAGAGAGGGCGAGAGTGAGCAGAAGCGAGTGAGTGCGTGTGCGCAAGCGCATGTGAAACAAGTTCATAAAGCGGCTGCTTACAATTATGTGCGTACTATGCGCAGCCGCTGCGCCGCTTTTGCATGCTTGAGTAAATGAGCAGCTTTCTTGAATGAGCGATTATTTTGGGTGCGCGCTGCTGCATGTATTAACTACAATGATGGACTTGGTATGTGTTTAACACGTTAGAAGTTGCATTTGCAACAAAGTATGGACTAAGGTGTTGCTTATTTAAATGCAAAGTAATTAATATCGACGGGGAGCAATAGAAATATACATTTTACAGATATTTTTTCTTGGTTGTTTAGTTACTAGTTACTAGTGCATATATGAATACGTTTCCCCTATTTCACTATACAATTGCCATAGAATAATGTTAATAAAAGTTCGAATGATGCGTTATTTCAATCAAAAATATTCGATAGACTTTAAAATTTAAGGGTTTGTTATAACTCATTTTAAGTCAGAAAACATGGGTTTTTTTGTAAATTATTTCATGCAAAGAACTGTAATTATCATATTTTTATACATAAATAAAAAAAAAAAGAAATTATATTCACTGTAAGCGCACTGAAAAATCGGAAATTATCAAAAATCTTATTTAACCGATCATTATCTAAAAAATATAATAATTCCAAGAAGGCCGTGTGAAAATGCTATCAATACAGCAGTTTTATTTATTTATTTATTTAGTTAGTTAAGTCTATGAACATTAATTCTTACAGACTAATGGAGAATTAGGATACAAATTAGAATTCTAAAATAATTAAATTAAAAGTAGGTATGTACATAAATAGTTAACTTAAACTAAAAAACAGAATTAATGGTATTAATGAAGGATACCCTAGACTGAGAAAAATCAAGAAGAACTTTCTAGGAAATCGAATTCACTCACGCATAACACGCTTGAGAGGAGCATATTCAGCAAAGTTAGTACTTTCCTTTTTATAACAAAATGGGGAAATAGATCTGAGACAATGTTGAATTTAATTTTCCCTAATAAAAAGGGATAGTCAATACCTCCATTAATAACATTGAAAACAAATGAAAGGCAGAGAACGGACTGTCGCTTTTCCACTAGTTTAAGATGTAAAAGCAATTAATGAGATGTATACGATGGTATTGGGTCAACGAACTTTAAGGAGCGGAGAGCAAATTTAAGAAAAATCTTTTGAACACGCTCGATCCTATTAATTGACGATATGCAATGTGGTCTCCAGAAGAACACTGAATACTCCAAAATGGACCGTAGAAAGCATGTATGCAGTAATTTCAAGGTGTAGGGGTCGGAAAAATTTAAAACGACGGACAAAGCCGAGTACGGAGAATGATTTAGAAGTGATATAGTTGATGTGACTACTGAAAGTAGCAGTATCATCCTGTCAAAGACACAGTGTGCCAAAACTTATGGATGGGAAGTTATTAGCCGAGAGGGTGGAAATAATACCAGGATCGTCGTGAACATAATTCCATTAGAAAAATTCAGCAAACAGGTTGCAGATGTCTCCAGGAGTGCAAGCGGACTTATCACTCCAGCGTAAAGCAGAGGGAATGGCCGAACACGCTCTTCTAGATTTTACAAAGTTCCAAAAGAACTTAGGGTTCGACTTGATTGTAGACTCCGTACTATTAATAAACCTTTTATAGAGAAACTTATCCAATTCATTAAACAGTTTTGTGTAGTGCTGGTATTGAACAAAGGAAATATGAGATTTAGTTGAAGAGAATATTCTGTAGTATTTGTTTCTAAGATTTTTTAAACGTTTGAGGTCCTTAGTGTACCAAGGGAACTTATATGTTTGTGTATGTTTGAGCGGGATATTATAATGACAAGATTCCTTAATTGATTTCTTAAAAATCGAGAAACTATTAGCTGTATCTAGTCCCGAAAGTAAATCATCCCATTTAATCTCACAAAGCAGATTATTGAGTCGTTCAAATTCACAAAGTCGGAGACCCTATAAAGTATATATATATAAATGATCATCAGTATGTTGAGCTGAGTCGATTTACCCATGTCCGTCTGTCTGTTCGTCTGTATATATACGAACTAGTCTCTCAGGTTTTAAGATATCGTTTTGAAATTTTGTAAACCTCATTTTCTCTTCAAGAAGCTGCTCATTTGACGAAACTGCCGATATCGGACCTCTGTATTGTTAACATTCATCTGTTACTTAACAGTTGAATCTCTCTCCGTTTACTTTTCCAAAAGTCACTGTCTTATCCAACAGCACACGTACAAACCTTATCTTTTATACATAGTTTATGCGTAGTCGAAAATTTACATATGTAGTAGTGCGTTAAGTACCAATGAGTAATTGTTTTGTTGTGCTGAAAAATAAATAGAATACTGGAGCGCTGCATAGCATACGAAATGCGCTGGCTTACGCCCCAAAACAGTTTTGGGTTTTTGTTGTATCAAGTGTAAATATGCAAAATTTGTAGAACGCATGCGCAACTACAAGTGTGCGACTGTTTGGTGTGTTTATTTGAGTTTCTAAACCGCAATTGAACCTCAGAGATACTTGGCCCAATATTGTGATGCAGAATGTTTCTTCAAATCATAGTATTGCAAAGTATTATATTTGGGGCAATATCCGTTAATATTATATATGCATGAGTGGAGACAAAAGTTGCTTTGATTATTTATTAAACGATTCGATGGATTCTTGAAAAAGTGTTGTGAGATGTTGACAAATAGAAAATCACTTATATATAACCTAAATTAATTCTTTGCCAAGGAAATTATTAATTTTGAAACGGATTAAAAATAGAAGACATACGACTGCAACCGGCGGATACAATGAATTATCTAGGGTTCATGCTGTATAGGAAGCTTTCGTTTAAGCAGAATATTGAGAAGAGAGCAAAAAAGGCATCGAATGCTTAGTATTGCTGTAGAAGAGCCATTGGCAAAAGCTGGGGTTTTTCACCAAAAGTGATCTTCGGTTCTACGACACCATAGTCAAGCCTATTACGTTTTATGGAGTATTTATATGATTAAGGGCTCTAGAAACGACTACTCTTGCAAATGAAACTTGAGAGCGTGGTACACTAATGTTCACTACAACCATGGCACGTAATGCCATCTTGTACAGATTAACCGTAGAGATCGTCGGCAGGTGTGTGGCTGCGAAAACTGCTTTTAGACTCAGAGAGTGCTAAATGAACCCATATCTGAACACTCGAAAATCCTCCTTTACTTTGACTTCATAGCGGATCACTTGGATCATGGATACGCCAAACCGAATTTAGGCGACTCATACTCTACGCATATACCGGCGAGAGAGTTATGGGAGAGGGGCAGTGAGCTTCTTCACGGATGGGTCAAAGCTTGGGGAAAAGATTGGCGGAGGAGCTCTGTATAAATTCCAGATTCAGACTTAGTGACTATTGCTATATCTTCCAGGCCGAGGTTTCAGGCATTATGGTAGCAGTAGATTTACTGCTCTGGAGTGCAGCTCCCTTCAGAGGAATGAAAATCCACTCAGACACTCAGATAGCATAGCTTCGATACTAGTCTTGAACTCATTAATAGTGCGTTCAGGGCTGGCCAAAGAGTGCATACCGTGGCTGCATTGGCAATTAAACACCTGTGCAAATTTGTATTGGCAGATAAGTTTTGCTAATTTATAACTTCGAACACAGGAGTTCATCTTTTGAAAGGCCTCACAAAGGACTACATTTGTAGTCCACGTGTGATCTTCGATCAGCCATCTATTCTTTCGATGAGATGGGTTACTCTTGGCAGCAAGCGCAGCTTGCTTAAACGCAATCTGAAGGATTTCCAAAGTAATTTCGTGGCCCTCGATAAAGAAACATGGACCCACTGGAATACAACAAGCAGCAAAAATAACAGTGGAAACAGTAGACTTCACCCGAGGAATCTGCTCCGAAGAAGGCACAGACTAGTAGTCAGAAAGAGGGCAGTCAGGACAAAACGGTCACAGAACATTAACATACTGAATTATAGGATCCAATCAACACCGAAGTACCTACTTTGAAGACCTGCCGATAATGTTTTTTTTTTTTTCAAACAGATAAGATATTGGAGTATTCCGTTAATCGTGTATCGAGCTAAATGGAAATTCAGTTGAGATATAAGTAGAGTAAAAATTTCATATTTTTTGTAGGCCAAGGGTTTAACGGACCGCCCTAGTATGTGCGTAAGGATAGTAGCTAAAACTCAAATATTTTGAAGCTATCTGAAGCTCTTTCTCTTTTCGTTTCAACTAGTACTCTTTTAATAGACCGATTAAATGAATCAAAGTGAAAGTATTTAAATCAAAAGGACCAGCACAAACGATAAACCGTAATCCCTCAAACATGTAAAATTTAAATATCTTAGCTTTACAATTCAAAACCCAAAATGTGTTTCATGTACTCTACAACAACATTTACTTATCAACTACTTGCCACAGATATGGATAGATACGCTTGTAAACTCCACCATTTCTAAATACTTCATCTGAAAATCTTGTAAAAACAAGCGTTCAAACGACAGCTGCGCTTGTTGGTAGATAAACAAATAAATGTCCAAGCACTCAAGTGCCTTCCGACTGCTGATTGCCGACTCCTGACTGCTAACTGTTAACTGCTGAGTGCAGCTAAAACGGAAAGCTAAGCAACAATCCGCTAACTTGCAGCCACTTTTGCAAATTTACTTTTGCTGCTTGGACTGAGGCAATGTGGAAGTGCATAAATACAAACACGCTCCTCGCAAATATATTTGCTAGTCGGTATATATATTGGCCCCTCAAGGGCAGTGTGGACGTTAGAGTTAACTAGACAAACGAAAATTAAACACACACACATGGATTGCAGTGCTGGAAGTTGGAAAGTGAGTGCGTCTGCAGCTGTCGCCGCTGATAACGACAATTGTCACCACTCACAAGTGCCCAGCTTCTATGCATCGACTCTCGACTACTCTCTAAATGGGCCGAACATTTTAGTAGCAGCCAGTGTCTTAGCTGTTTGCTTTTGCAACAACCGATTGCCATTTCAGCTTTTCCTAAAGTTTGTACAATATTTTTAGTACAAACAGTGCGCCGCTGTTGTCATTCACCGGAGACGACGACGCACAGAACGTTTACACTTTGATAAGACTTCACGACTACGGTCTGCTAGTGTGTTGCGGAAGCTGTTTGAAGCTTGCTTGAGTAAATTTCAGACATAATATTAGGGTGCTGGTTTAGGTCAGTTTTGGCAGGAAAAAAGTTCAGTAATCACAAGTCAAATTGTTGTTGTAACGGATTAGATAAGTTGTTATTGAGGTCATCCAACGGTACTCTCAAAAAACGTGTTTTTTCGAAAGTGTCGCATCATAGAGAGTGTGGTGTCAGACGTCTAGGATTAGCAGGTGCAAAGAGGTACTTTGTGTCGTGCGGGGGCTCGTTGCCCGATGAACATATGTTTGATAGGTCAGGGATGATTCACAAGTCAAGTCGCATCCTTTGGCCTATGGTAGATTGGAACATAATTGTTAACCTCTTAAGTGGATTAAATTTCCTTTACAGACTGTCTTAGTCAGTTTTTCTGTTTTGGAGATTTAAGTTAGATAAATGG
This sequence comes from Bactrocera latifrons, assembly GCF_001853355.1. NCBI lineage: Eukaryota > Metazoa > Arthropoda > Insecta > Diptera > Tephritidae > Bactrocera > Bactrocera latifrons. Next base: position 74,198 of record NW_017537689.1, read on the forward strand.
GCTTCAATCGGAGATTTCATCCAGCGAACTTCACGAATCCTGGTTCGCTATGGTATTGAAACAGTTTTTTCGTCTAAAGTCTCTTGAAAGCGAGACAATCTTCTTATATATTAATCTTCAAATGACGATCCTTTTTTTGACCTGTGTCTTGTTCCCTTTCAAGAAACACAATTGTGTACTTCTGTAATTTTTTTAAAATATTTCGAGTTTACCCCGACTTTTATAGAGGAAATTCATCTGGATCTTTGGAATTGATAAGGGGATGAGTTTTATTTAAAGCCGGCTAAATTGGAATTATACCAGCCAATTTTTTTCCTTCGTAATTTTCATATTCCCTACTTAAAGCTTTTGGAGTAGAGTAGAGGGGACTAAATTTGGAAAGCTCGTCCAGAGAGTAAATCTTTCTTGACTAATGTGTGACCACAGAAGCGTTAAGAATTTTCGTGCAAAGTTGCAACAAATCTATCGAATTCCTCGTATGATGTCTAACCATTGAAACATTTTTTATTTGGATCGCATCAATATCCACACTTTCTTCTCAGTAATATATGGCGTGGCTTTCTATAACCTCACCTTTTCCTTTAAACCTTAATTATAATACATTACAAGTTCCACTTATACTGACTTTTCGAACCACCCTAATAAAACTAGGCATGCTTTTCGTGTATAAACCTTCCTCACTGCAGGCGGTCCGAATAAGTTCAACTGCAAACTAACTTTTCATTCTGTTTGCATTTTGTCTTAGCATCTATCATTTTGCCTTTTCAGTGCGTACCACTTCCACTTGTCGTTCGGCTATGCTGGTCATCTCTTTAAACTGTTTGCCACACCGTCTGTAGATTTTCACGTTCCACTGACCGACGAGGCCAGGCCAGGCCAGCTCGCTTGTATCTCGCTCCTGTGTCGGCACTCGTAAACGCATTAAGAGCTCTTCGGAGACTTTGTCTAGATGCGTTGATATGCAAATTAGCTCCATTCATTCAACTAACTCCGAATGCGGAAATATACAAAGTACTTGGACGTTTATTCGCGCATTCGCATATTCGTTGCAAGATTTGGCGGCGCAGGAGAGTTTGTCGCCGATCACAGCGAGTGATGTGGGTAGTGTGAGCAGTTGTTAAAATTGTAATAAAATTATTAGAAATTCGCAATTAGAGGAATTTTCACTTATTTATTAAGAACGGTTCTCGTTAGAAATGTATAAAAGACGTCCTTTGCCACTTTGTTGAAGAAATATTCCAAAATTATTGAGTATTTAGACTGGTAAGGTAATTTTCCTTTGAATAAAGGATTAATTCATCCAAGGCCAAATATTCATTATCTTCGATACGAGAATTTCTCTAGTTGTATAAAATTCTAAATGAAAAATTCATATCTTGCTCTACCTTTAACTAATTCTTTATAGTTGATTAATTAATGATAGTTAGGAGGTTAAGAAGATAATTTCGCCACACTTGAACCTACGAATTTTCCTATAGTGTTTATCGACTACCAAAAATAAACTTTATATAATACTCAATCCGCATTGGATGTAAGAATATTCGAGTTTCTATTCGAGTTGACTTATCTGACTACCCTCTTCTCAATGGGTATAAAAATCCACACACAACTTCTTCGTCGATTCCAAAGCTGCTTTTGACAGCACGAAAAGGAACTGTCTTTTTGCCGCTATGTCCTAAATGAGGATCCCCGGCTATGTAAACTGACGTTGAGCAATACCAAAGTTCCGTCAGGAGAGAGAAGGACCTCTCCGAGGCATTCGATACCGGACTCCTCAGCTCTGTAGACTAATGACATTACTCGATGTGAGCATAGTCTAGTGCTTAACTTGATGAATTACTGGCTGAATGTAAATAATCGCGGTAGACAAACTTTTGTAGAACTTAGCGAAGTGACTGGGATTGATATTGATCGTAGCAGATTTGTGGTGAGCCCAAAATGCTTTATCGATCTATGCACTTTAAACCGTTTTTGGGTAAAAAGGGACAAATATCTGTCCATGGTAGATCCATCGATTTTTGGATTAAATCGGTTGTGGAGTTTGACTATGCAAGCCGTATTTTGATTGCCCAAGAGTTAAACTTTTCCCAAACTTTCTTTGAAAGCATTGAAATAAGTTTGGATAAAAACGGGGTGCTCGATATATGGGTGCAGCATGAGTTAAAACAAAAACCTCATGCATCGATTTTGAAATTGGGAGTCGCAAAAATCGAATCGGATCCGGATAGATGGTTACTAGTGATCATTAAAGGAGCTCTTCCGAAAATATCAATCGAAAACGGCCTTGGTATGTTGGGTAAACGGTGACCAAGCCAATATTGACAGTCAGGAAGATTTTGTTATTAGTTTGGTCAGATTGGCAAGATCTTACCTGTTATGAGCTGCTCTGCTTGTCCAAACTCTTAATTCGGAACTGTATCGACAACAACTGGATCGTCTAAAGAAGGCGCTTTCCCAAAAGAAGGATTGCATTCTATTGGAGCAATGCCAGGTCACACACATTGATAGGGACTCGTTAAAAGCTCCGGGAGCTTGATTGCGAAGCTCTTAAGCATCCTAATTTTGTTCTTGTATATGGCGAATGATTTTGTTGGTAAAAAATCATATCAAGAGAAGCTTGTGAAAATCGACTCTTTTGGAGTTTCTGCCAATAGAACTGTATGTTTCTATGAAAGTGGCATTTTGGTATTATCTTTATTATTTATTATTAATTTGTTTATGCTTATGTAACTTGTAACATTCTACAATTAAGATTAAACATTTCCGATTGCCGGCGAAACCGCAAACAAAGCCCAAAGAATTGCCCACAAAAAGCGATCTCAGGCAACAGTACGTTTATCGATATGTATGCGACATGGACCGGTCGTCTGGTGGGCATTTCTCACAATTGCAACATACTCGTACAGCCGAATAATAATCTCTGCGCCGCGATTGCAGTTCTCAGTTCCCAGCGCGAATAAGTGAATAATTACATGAATTAGCAGCGAAAGGCATAGGATGGCGCAATGGTGAAATGCCAAACTGCACAGCGCTGCGAACGATCACACGACAACCAAAGGCAACGGATGTTGAGTGAAATAAACAGAAAGCAACAACAAACGAAAGAATAAATAATACAATCGAGGAACAAAAAAAAAAAAAAATCGCACACTGAACAAGTGAAGCAACAAACGGAATGCGGTGACCTGTCTCCTTCAAACATTATTTAATCGCGCGGCAAACAAAAAAGATCACAGCTCGCCCGCCACTGTATGGGCCCAAGCAATGGCACATTACAAACCACGTTTCTTACCCAACGTTGGGCGATTATACAACAACAAACTGGCCTGGTAGGCTTGGATGCTGGGAAGCAGTTCGATACCGGTCGGTGTAGTAGCGGCGAAGTTGTTGATTTTAAGTGGGGGGATGAGAGAAAGGCCAAGAATTCGATCGCGGTCGATGTCGAACGATCAATTCCGAGAAATGAAAAGCAAACGTCTGCCGTCATATAGCGTTTATTGTGCCAGCCAATAGCCACCGACCGTCATAGCCGTTATCGCGCAGCAACACCACCTCGAGCAGCACTACAACCACTATCGCCAGTACCTACCATCATCACCTTCGTCTTGGCTTGTCGGCCGGAACTGTAAAGGAAAACAAGAAAACAACCATGCGGCGAGTACTACGCAAGTATACAGGTATGGTCGAGGAAAAAGCAGAAATCGCGTGGTTGCTGAGTGAAAATGCAGATACCGGTGAGTGGAGGTGAGCAGGCGAAGGCTACAAATATTAGCTGGACCAGTTGTACGGAAATTCATACGCTTAATAGTGTTGTTAACACAGCGGTTAGCAAAGCTGCATCCAGAGGAGTGAGCATACAATGTTGCCAGTAGAGCGCGCTGAGCCGAGTGATCGTTTATGTGAGAGAGCAAGCAAAGAGCGACGACTAATGTTGTTTACAAATTTAAGTAGTCAATTGGCATCTAACTGGGGAATGACGGCACGAACTACTTTCCAGTGGACAAGAATTAACAGCGACAACACCGTTATTGCAAAGCTGGGTCAAATCGCATACGAAGTGGACGGGCATTGAAAGATATGTGGACAGTTGTTAGAGATCAATTGCAGACACTGGAATTATAGGGAGAGTGAGTGAGAGCTTTGTGTACAGAATTAACATTAACAGCCAATAATTTGCTACAGGAAGGAGACAGTGTTAAATGAGTGGTAGTGTTAATTGAGTGGCAATGCTAAATGAGTGTAAGAGAGAAGCGACAGTTAGTTTAGACTCTGAGCGTGCATGATCACTAACTCATTCAGTAGTTTCGTTATTGAGAATGAGATTGAGCAATTGCTAACTTAGAAACAAAGGCTTATAATGACATTGGCGGCCTTGAGGGATATGCCAAGCTCATAATCGTCAATAAATGTGGACTTAATATTCACCATTTTAGATATTCAAGTTAGCCTTTCTCTAATGATCCTTACTTTTTAGAAGACAATCCGCTATATTTTGGGGTATGTTTTGAAACCCAACTGAAGCTGAAGCTGAAACTAAAGAAAGGATGACATATGAGGTGGATATATGAAATAAATGTCGAAAGCTCAAGAGCTTCAGCACTAATTCTTTTTAAAAAGCTTTCAGTAATCTGTAAGCTTCTCTGCTTTAGCTATAAAGAAGAGAAAATGATTGTTAAAGACAAAGCTTTGCCGTAAAATGGAAAGTGTTATAGATGGGAATAGAAAAATCATCTAACGATATAAATTTACAGATATTTAACTTCAGAACTCAGAATGGCTATGCTCCCAAAAAATTGTAATTTTAACTCACCGAAACGACTCTGTCAAAAGAAAAATTTTAGAATAGAGTTAGAAATTAATGTTGAAAATTATTGTTATTCCAAAAGCTTTCGAGAACTTTGCCGTAAAGTGTATAGTATCATAGTTAAGAAAAGAAGAATCATCTAACGGTGTCAATTTGCAGATATATTGTAAGTATGAAATCAATGTCGAAACATCGAGAGCTTTAGCACTTGTTTGCAACCTTAAAAAGCTTCTAAAGATCTATGATCTTTTCTGCTTTAACTCTAAGCTGAGTTAGGAGCGAAAATTTATTGTTAAAACTAAAAGCTTTCGAGAGCTTTTCCGGGAAGTGTATAATATCACAGTTAAGAATATAAAAATTATCTAACGGTGTCAATTTACAGGTATAATATATTCTTATAATGATCTATCTTTTCTGGTTTGGTTCTAAGCTGAGTTAGGAGGGAGAAATTATTGTTAAAACCAAAAGCTTTTGATAGCTTAAAAAGCTTCTTGTGTTCGGTGAGATTTTCTGCTTTGCCAGAAAGCGAGCCGTATCATATGTGAGAGTATAAGAATAATCTAACGTTGTCAATTTAAAGACATTTTATATGTATGAAATCAATGTTGGTAGCTCGAGAACTTCAGTAATTATTTATAACCTTTAAAAGCTTTTAGTGATCTGCGAGCATTTTTAGGTTTGCTTAAAGCTTGTTTGGACTGGTGAAATTATTGTTAGAGCCAAAAGCTTTCGAGAGCTTAAAACCTTCACGCGTTCGGTGAGCTTCTATGCAAAGCTACTAGTGATCTGTGAGCATTTCTAGGTTTGCTTAAAACTTGATTAGACTGGTAAAATGATTGTTAGACCAAAAGCTTTCGAGAGCTTAAAATCTTCACGCGTTCGATGAGCTTTTACGCTTTGTCTTAAAGCGGACAGCATCAGAAGTGAGCGCAAAATAATAATCTAATGGATATTCCTTACAACTTCAAAAAATTGGCCAAATGCTTATTTCGAAAACCTGATTTTCAATATTTACAAATTCTTCCTCATTTTATTTTGACTGCGAATTTCGAATGTCTACCATTATTTATTAAAGAATAAATTGTTGGCTATTTATTACAACCAGTTCGCTCGTGCAATTCATATTTCTGCACTTGTTGGCGCATTCTTTGCGCAGACGCAGCAAAAGAGCCAACGTAAACGAAAGAAAAGCTAGCGTTTATAGTTGTCATTAGTGAAGCACCGCAGCTGCGCATTGTTCGCTGTAACGAAAAACAATAACAAATGCAACAGCAAACGGCAAACGTCTCGAGATCATGCCAAAGCAGGGAAAAGTTGTCAATCGAGACTTTTTGCTTTCAGCCATTCGCAGCGTAGCGTGTTGAGCATCGCAGATCATCTCAACGGACTTCATTTATTCAGCGTACCATGCAACACGCTCACCATAGTCGCCAGTCGCGTTCAGATGGACGACGACGCGCCGTGGCATGGCACATCTTACCCGAGCACTTGCGTTTTGGCATCGATTTGTCTTTCGAAGCGGCTTGTTTGCTTGGCAAGTTAGCGGTTTGGCTGCTTGGTTGGTCGCCTTGATCTTGGCCTGGTGCTGGCTTGCCTCGTTTCGTTCGTCATTGATACCCGCTTAACTGTTTCGCCATTTTTCCTGACATCCCGAATCCGGTTAAATATGAACGAACCGCTGAACGAACGGCCGAATGGACTTGACTCGTCCACATCAACTTACTATTCAACTTAATTGAATTGTGGATTAGGCTGCTGCTGAGCTATAGAGCTGCAGCTGCGTTTGCTGGGGCCGCCGTTACCGTTGCGGCCATACATACGGTACATAGTGTGCCGCCAAACAAGTGCGGATGTGTGTGGACCAGTTTTTGCCGTTTACATTTTTCCTACATACATATATTTTGTTAAATTTTTTTGTTTTTATAATTTTTTGTTCGTAGCTTATAACGCTCTGAACAGTTTTAATTTAATCTCCTTTGACGAGTTGTATGTCAAATGCGAAAAGCACCAAGCAGTTGGACTGAATGTGAACAGGATTTGTGAAATGGCAATCATATGTGTATAATGCACTTTCCACACATCATATCTCAATGTGCGCGGGTATACATGTACAATATCGTCTAGGCTTAATACTGGGAGTTGCGCGTCTGATTAAGACATACCACCAAATTTGACTTGAGCTGATAGTAAAAAAAAAAAACGATTTCACGTATTGTAATATAAATCGTTATTATCGTTTTAAAAATAGGATCCTTTTGAGCAAATTGGGGCTTGCCAACACTTAATACAATTTTCTATACACTTTTTACTGCTTCCATGGATTCATGTCGTACTCTTCGAAGTGGATTTTCAGTTTCGAAAACAGAAAAATCCACAAGGAACCAAAACTGGCGTATGTGGGAGCTGAGCGATGACTCTAGTTTAGTCAGTCACAGTCATGTCATCCTGCCCACAAATTCGGTCCTTTAAACTGAATATCTTCACATACAGACCTCGAAACTGCCAAGTAGTATTCCTTATTGACCGTTTGACACTATGGAATGAAGTCATGGTGAAGCACACCATGATAATGGAAGAAAACGGTAAGCAGCACTTTAATGTTTGGTTTCGATCCATTTTTACGGCATGATAGGCAAGATTATTAGACAGCTTGGACGTTATATTCATAAACCCATATACGCTCCGTTGTCAAGCCTCTTTTTGGTGACCTATACTCCACGTCGTTTTTGCAAAAGATTCAAATCTTTTGTTTCGAAAATAGATTTGAGAAGTATCATATCCAAAAGCACAAACCGAAAATGTGTTGAATTGATCGATAGGAGCTATTGGGATCCCCGGCTGTCACTCTGCTGCCAACTCGATGATTTCCAAGTGCTGTTTCTGTAGCTTTATCGGAGTTACCCTCATTAACAGAGGCGTATAGATGACTCGTAGGAGAAACCATAATTTAATCTTACGGACAGACTCCTTAAACACGAAGCGAAAGTGTAAATTATGTTATTGAAGATCAAGCTGTTAGGGCTTGAGTTATTCAACCTAATGTTAATTTCTTCAAACATTAAACATACATAGTATCTAACCTATATAACATTTGTCCAAAGCTTAAAGGATATTTTGTTTCCACTCAGAAATGCGTGAAATCGAAAATTCGAATATGCGGCGGGTTTTAACAAGCTCCTCTCTGATTCTCTTTATATTGAATCCTAACACCGTTCTAAATAGGCATATTGGTTTATGCGGAAGGATGTCCCTTTGATGGATATTCATGATGACAGTGAACAGATCGTCACGAAGTTGGAGAAAACAGATTATAAAGTTTATCGCAAATACAACGTTTGAGGCCTTCGACACGTGAATAACAATAAGTTTCTCTTCGATCAAATTTAATATTAAAGAGAATATTTAATTACCTACAACAAATATACAGTATGTATATGCTAAAATTATACATATAAACACTCACACCAACATAACGCAATAAGGTTAATAAACGGCATATCAACAAATCGCCATTAAATTGCATTTTGTCTCTATCGTGTCGCTGGCAATCAATAAATTAAGCAACCTGTATCAATGCCAGGCAACGTAACAGCAAAGAAAAGTAACAACAAGGTCAGGCGAAGCAACAGCAGCAGCAACAACAACAGCGCTGTAATTTAACAGCGCACAGTAGCAGCATGCTAAGCAATGGACGCTGCTGTGGCTCTCTTACACCTGTCATTCCACTGGAAGCTGCTGGCTGTTGCTCATTGTTGCTGACCGACTGATGTTGAGTGAAAGCATAGCCACCACACCACCACGAAACCGTTGTATGCACAACACATTCTCCAGTTCAAGTGGCAGCTGCGGCGCCAACCGCTCAGCAAGATCTCTATTGCTACAAAGCAAATGCGGGAAAGAGCTTGCCAGCAGCARAAGAAACAGAAGAAGAAGAGGCAGCTGGAACTGCTAGACGACAAGCTGCGTCAGTCTAACGAAAGAAAGTAACGCTTTGGATCGCGTATTTCGCGTTCGTCATTCGTTGCGTGCACACGTGTTCTCGGCTGCGTCTCGCTTATAACCGTTATTGCCACAACAAGTGTGTTACCATATACTAACTGCTATACAGCTGCTGAGTCTGGCAGTATTTTGTTAGACACTGAATGCCCTACGACGTGTAGTTAGTGTTTGCAGACATAAAAAACAATAATAAGTTAAAATAAATAAATAAAAGAAATAACAAATAAATTGTAGAGAAAAAAAGTGTTGAAGAGCAAGTGGTGCTGGATGCACCAGCCAACGACCAAGCGACCGACCGACCGGCTAACCATACAGACAACCACACAGAAAGAACAATAAGCGGCGCTCCACTTCTTCTTCGTCTGGCGAAAAACTGTTTGCTGCTGACTCGTTGGCGCATAACTGTTTTTTTTTTGTTTGTTTTTTTGTTGTGCTGTGTGTGTGTGTGTCTGGTGTTGTGCAGACAAAGCGCAAAAAGTAGAGAGTTTACAGTAAAAAATAAAAAATTTGAAAAAAGAAAAAAATTGAAAAAAATTTTGAAAAACGGAATTTGAAAAGAAAAAAAAAAATAAAGTTAAAAGAACCTCTTTAAACCAAAAACCAATAACAACAATTTAATAGACTCGGCATAGCAAGTGAGTCTATCGCCACAAAACATTAAAACTTTTGCTATCTCCGCGATCGACACCAACAATCACAAGCTAACAGCCGCGAAATCGCCAACACCATCGCGCAGAACCAACGAAGCAACTCTGCGTTCGAGCCTAACCCGTGTTGCTGCGCGCTGCGCCTTCAAGTGTATTTTAATAAGGTGCGAATTACAGCTGAGTTTTTATCATTAAGTTTTTATTATTTTAAAGCAACAATAACAACAAAACCAGCAAATAGAACAGATTTTGCATAAAGTTCAGCGTTTGGCATCGTTGCGCGCAGAACGCGCGTTGCTTGCTGAATGTAAAAGTGTAAAATACTAAGAGCAAATAGTCAAAATAACAATAGCAATAACATTTATGGCAATAACTGCACAAAGAATATGAAACTCATCTTGTGGCCCAAAGCATACGGAACTAAAAAAGAAAGCAGCACATTGCACTCATGTACATACGCGTGTGTGTGTGTGCGTGCTTGTTTGTTGTTGTTGTGTTGCGTTCCACGCGCTGACCGATATTTTGTGCTTCTACTTTGTGCACATCAATGGAGAGTTTAATGATCAATAATTGCGATTCAGCGCTGGTATATTTGACTGCACACATGCTTAAATACAAATAGCGCATACATATGTACACCTTTGGTTATATTTATTAGTATTTAGCGCAGTGGGGGCTCAACGGCTTTATTTAATAAATATTGAAAATTATTTTCTATTTTCCACGCATATCAACGAATGCTGAAAATAGCTCCAGAAACAATTATATTTATGATTATAGATACTTAATTTTTGGTTTTCAAATGAAAGTAGAAAACTACACACAGACTATTTAAACAAGTAAGGAGAGGCAATCGAACATTTTATACTTTTGCAATTTGCAAGCGGCAAAGTCCTTCAGGAAAATATGCGAGTTGGGGGTAGTGTTGACCCGATTTTGTATATTTTGGCCAGTAAAACATACTATTAGTATGCCAAATAATAAAAAAAAAAAGGGTCCCTGAGATTTGATAAGGTATCTCGTGTATAATCACGAATCTCATGGGCAAACGTCAGTCAGATGTTCGAAAATCCTGGTAATGGTTATATGGGGGTCTACTTCAAGTTTCGCCCAATTTCAACTATTTTCGGATAACTGTTATGATAAAAAGAAGCTCACTGGTTTTCATTGAGATAACTCACATATTGACCGATATACATATGCGCTACAAAGTCACCCAGAAGTTCGAAAACCTTTATATTAGGCATATGGGGGCACAGGGAAGTACTATATTTACAAGATTCAGCCCATTTTTAATACACAAAGATATTATTATTATATATCCCAAACATTGGCCGCTATTTTCGGGCCAAAGGTCAACTATAGATACTGGAGTCCACATTGCCGGAATTTGCGAGCTGGAACAGTTTTGGTTGGATTTTGACAATTTTTGGTTAAAGGTGGCATATTTGCAAGGCATTATTCGTGCCAAGTTCATTCCGTTAAATAAATTACTTTTAGATTTGTGGACTAGAAAGTGAAAGAATCTGATGAAATTTAAAAAATTGTGCTATATGAGAAGTAGGCGTGGTTGTAGTCCGAATTGCTAATTTTTGTAGTGTGACGTACGATTGTGAGAAGTGATTGTGTCAAGTACCAAATTTAGTAAAAATTCGTAAGTTTGGTTCCGAGATATATGATATTACCTAAAAGTTGGCGATGCTATGCCCATCGTCCAATTTTAAATTCGATTCTTATAAATCCCTCATACCATCTCGGATGTAAAACTTTTTTGGTGACGTTCCCTGGGGTCCGTTTACGCCCATCTGCAAACTCCACCTTCATTTTTTTGCCAAGGAATATGTATACAAATTTTCGTCAAGATATCTTAATTTTTACTTATGTTATAGCTTGCGTGGATGGACGGAAATACAGACAGACAATTAGACTTATATTTGAACTCGTCACATGATCCTGATCATTTACCTACATCTAACTCGATTATGTTTAGGCGATACTTACAACCGTTAGGTGAAGAAATCTTTTATGCTCTGTAGCCACAGACACAACTCTATATGTACACTTCAAAATTTCAGTTTATTGACGCTTAAGAGCACAAAAAAATCATCTGTAGAATTTTTTGGAAGCAGATTATAATTAAAAGAAAATATTTTGGATTTGATGAAATTGAATATAGGAGCTTGATCAGAATATTGCCATTTTTTCTTTTTTAGACTTGAAATACTACTTGATTTTGAATGTGGGTAAATAGTTGTTTTATTAAAATCATAAAAAGGATGAATGCCGATGATGGAAGGGTAATCCAGTCTTATCTATATCTCATATCAAATATATATATACAAGTATTTATAGATATATAATATTTAATGTATATATAATATTTCTAAAAAAAAAGCCCTAAAAACAAATATTTCTTAACGAAGTATTCTTGTATAGAGGCCAGAACTTCGACCGTTTTTTGTAAAAAAAAAAGCAGTCGATATTTTTAACATCGATTTTGTATCACTATTTTGTTCATATTTCAAGAATAGACAATTAAAAATTATTAAATTATGCGCTCTGCATTCTTCTCGATTTTTTGGAGAATATTAGAATATAGAAAGCTTCGGTTCTGGTTGGTTCAGAGATATTGGAAATAGAATATTTGTGCCGAATTTTAAGTAAATCGGCTGGTTAGAACTTGGTATGTCGCGATAATCAGAAAAAAATTGTTAAAGATTGTAAATTATGATTCAAGCGGCCCACCCTTAACAGGCTATAACTTCAAAAGTAATTTGAGTTTTGGATATAGAGCCGATTATCGAAATATGATAAAAGATAACTTTCGACCTTTTCGCATTTTGAGGCTAGAGTAATTCCTTAATTAACGCTCTTGAGCTGCGGATATATTTTTTTCTAATGAATTTCTTAAAATATTTGGGAGTATACTTTTTCCATATTGAATATTTGAACATTCTAGCTCTCTATTCCTTATCTAGTGGGGTTATAATTTCGTAATATTTTGAATACCATATTTCTTAAACGGAACTCTATGCTTCTAGATATAATTATTTCTTACAACATCAGTAAATTCGAGAAGCTAACTCAAACTTTGTCTCTACGAAATATGAGATTATGAGAAGAAAAATAGAAATAAGTAAATTAAAGTCATATATATATGAACTATCAGATCAAATTTTACCAACACTTGCAAACAAGACTACCTTTTCATGTATTTTAATGCAGCTCTTTATTAACGCCAATAAAATAGGCCCCTTTGGGACTATGCGAATGTTCCCACACATTTGTTATATGTCTCGCTTTTGTTCTATTTCTTCTTAACATCCGATTTATTTACTGTAAAGTGAAAGATTTTGAACGGTTTTTAATTAAATTGATGTCATAAGGGAAGTAGGCGTGGCTTCATAACCCATGTTTAGATTACAGCATTACAATGTTCAGATAATACTATATACAATGTACTATGGATACTAGTCTTCAATTCATGAAGTAGTCGCCAACATGCGGGATATCACCTAAGCCTGCCTCTTTCAACTCCTCGCATGCCAATTTATTTTTGAAAATAAACATATATTTGGGAAAGTTTAAATTTTTAAAATGTGTAAGCAAAAATTTACTTACTCTTTCTCGATTTAAATACAGACATATGTATATATTAAATAGTAGTTATAATACTGCCAATCATTTCATTTTCTTTCACTAAGAATACCAACTGAAGGCAACTGTCACCAATTGGTTTCATGACAATTTTATGCTTTCTAATTTCTAACACAATTACTTGTTACCTGTAAGACACAACAACATGAAATAAAAGTTGTAAAAGAGCATAAAAGGCGAGAAAAATTAAAGAAATTTCGCTGATTTTTGTTTGTTTACTTGCAGCTTTGATTGTTGTGCTTTGCCATTTTCCAATTTACACTTGACAAATTTTTGGCAATGTTACTGATTCAAGTAATAACAAAAGAGAAGAAAATAAGTAATAAAAAATTTCTTCCATAAATTTAGTATTTTAGTTATTTTTGAAAGTGTTTGAAGCCTAATGAAGTTATTTTTACAAATTGAAAATATCTATAAGCAAATAATTTGGCTGAATTTAAACTATTTAAAATATTAAAAACAATTACTTTCAATATTTTTGAAAAAGCAACGCTAACTTACAATAATTTTGCGACTGTGTAGTGAGCGATTGTTTATTTTTTTTTTTTTTTGCTAATTTTGGGTTTATTTCATATAATAACGTCTATAAAATAGCCACATTAAAATATTACTTTCATTCAGTATGCTGATAAAGAAATCTATATATCGTCACCTAAAATGCAAAACATAAAAAAAATTGATTTTGTATTTCTAACTTAATTTCGTATGCGGAATCGTTGCAAAAATTGGAAAAGGCTTACAGTGATTCATTTTTGTTAAAAACACAAGCCTTCGAGTGAGGCAAAGCCTTCAAAGAAGGTCGAAAGATCGTTAAAAACATGCGTCGTTCTGTAGGATCTAAAGTAAGAGAGATGACTAGAGAGCTCGACATCTTTCTTGAGTTCGTTCAAATGATTTTGGTTGATATTTTGGGTATGAAACCCGTTCTTGCTCGACTCGTTGCGATAAAGCTGAATTTTTTTCAAAAAGAGTATCCTAAACAAGTCTCTTTAGACATGCTTTATCGTACATATTCCGATTCCACATTAATGGAGAGCAATATAATTGCCAATGGTAAGTTTATGTGTATGACATGCAAACAAGTTCACAATCATCGGAATGGAGGGGAAAAAACGACCTTAAACCAAAAGCCGCTCAAAATAAAGGTAATGCTAGTTTTTATCGATATTCATGGTTTGGTGCATCATGTATTTGTTTGGGAGGGTCAAACGGTCCAACGGGAGTTCTATTTGGCATTATTGAGGTGTTTGCGTAAGAACATCTGTCGAAAACGGTTTAAATTGTATAACAAAAATGCAAGGATTGTACACGGTGATCATGTACCTTCGCATTGAGCCAGAGTTATGACTACATTTAATGCCAAAAATACAATGAATAGCATCGATCAACGACCGTATTCCCTAGATTTGTCTTCAGGTGATTTTTCTTGTTCTCAAATTAATATTGGCGCTGTGTGAAAGCCGTTTTCAGTGGATCGAGGAAATAATACAAAATTCACTGAATATATATAAAATTTTGCTGAAATATGCGATATTTTTTCGTCGTTTTTTTTCTGATTTTTTTGAAACAAAATTTAATTTTTCAGTAATCTATAACCGATATTGGCGGTATCTACGCCAATAAAGCAGAAGACTAGCTCTTTAAAATCCATGTAAATTATAAAAAGAAAATTTTGCAAATACTTTCAGGCACTTATGGGATATAAAGTCTCCTGAAATTAAATTAAAAAAAAAAATATTGAAAAAATAATGAAATATATGAAAATACTGAAAAATATGAATATTTTTTTTTTTTGTAATTTTTTYCCACAGTTAAACACCTGCTACAGTGCCAATGAATTTCTCCCATGCTTTATAATTCAGCGATTTTCTATATTATTTTACTTTTACCGTTCTATGTGTCTTTCACAATGTATGTCGAACTGTCTAACTGCCAATCGAGTCTGTTTGTGTCTGGAGTTGTGCTGGTTTCACGGCTCAATGCTGCTAAATTGCCAATATATTTGTTTTTGTCTTCTGTACATATATACCTTCATATATATATGAAGCATTACATTTGTATGTTTATGTATATGAATATATGTAAGTGCATATATGACATTTTCCCAACCTTTCTAACTTAACTATTACTACTTTTATTAGCATTACCGTTATTTTTACGGCTTATTTATTTTACTCAACGGAGTATTAAAGAAATATACTTACATACATAGATATACACATACATATTTATTTTTGTGCCTGTGTGTTATTATAATATTATCTCTACGATTGAAAGTATCTGAGCAAGTGGATAAATATAATCTGCAGATAAGTAAAAATATTTATAAGTAACTGCATATGCGCAAGTAACTGATAGCAGTTTAATATATRTATGTATGTTATTATATACATATGTATAAATCATATTATGTATGTGTTTAAAAATTTACCTCATTTTCTTTGCCACAACGCTGTCATTTCTGCCTCATTTCTGCGCATTAAAAGTTTCTCACTTTTTTCTGGCGCGCAAATTTCGAATTTTACTCGCTTGACTTGCTGCGCATGCGCGCAC
Source organism: Bactrocera latifrons (assembly GCF_001853355.1). Classification (NCBI taxonomy): domain Eukaryota; kingdom Metazoa; phylum Arthropoda; class Insecta; order Diptera; family Tephritidae; genus Bactrocera; species Bactrocera latifrons. Next base: position 89,858 of record NW_017537689.1, read on the forward strand.
GTTCACTTGTTATTTATTCATATATCCAGTAGGAATATATGTGTGTATGTTTGTACTTGCTGCATGGCTGTGTTGCACACTGCTTGTTGCTATAATTCTATTTTCCAAAGCTCAAAAGCCATTTGCGCTTAATTTTTTCGCCACTCTTACCCACCATTTATTTGTTCTTATTGTGTTTTTCGTGTTTCTGTGTTAGCTATTTACTGTTGCAGTGTGCAGCTATTTTCTCCCATCCATCAGCTTGGCGGCATGTAGCATAACATTCATAACTAACGCCATATTTCTACTGCTATGCGGCTATTTTAGCTTCTAAGTATATATTTCATGATTATTTCATGGATGTATGTGTGAATATGTAGGTATGTATGCATGTCTGCATATAAATCTATATACACATAAATATAGTATATGCATGTATGTGTTTTTATTTTAACATTCTACCCCAGTCATAGCGTCGTCTGCCGTTGACGTTATGTTTTTTTTTTTTCATGCAGCCGCCTTTGCCTCTATTCATGCCATTGATCCACTGATCCATATTTCTCGGTGGCAGACGCGAGCTCGCAGGCGCTAATTAATAATACATATTATGGCTGTGTGAGCTACACTTTTTTTTTATCGGTCTGGTGGTTGCAGGCCGCCGCCAACCGAGTTGTAGCCAAGCTGTGCGAAGCGCGCTAATAGCGTTAAGAGAAAAAGCGAGTAGCCAAGTAGCCTGTATGGCGTGCAGATAGACAAGCTGCGTCGAATTTCCCCTTCAGTGGCTTAAATGTGCCTAGCTACTACTACTATTTTATTTTCGCTTCATGCTATGGTTATTATATTTTCAATTTACGAGTGGGTTTTTAGCTATGCGCTGAGCGCTCATTCGTTGGCGCAAATTAAATCACATTTCGTATAAAATTTGTAGTTACCTGGAAGAAAAAAATTAAAATATAAAAGTAGAAATTTTTTAAATGTTATATATAGGAGTATATACTGAAAAACATTTTCTATTATTT
>NW_017537689.1:91650-149905 GCF_001853355.1 Bactrocera latifrons
AAAAATAATTTAAATAATAATAATTCCTTAATTTAATAAACATCTAAACAACATACATATACAGCGTAATAAAATTGGACTTTTTCTTTGCCATTTACATACCGCTTTTAGAAATCAACATTCAATACATAAATATATTGCTTGCAAGGATTATAGTGCTTGTTGCTCTTAAGCGATTTGGATTAATTGACTTACAGTGTTTTTGAGGTGAGTAGAATATATCATTTATATTATATTAAAAATTTATTTGTTTGGTGTAAAAAAAGGAATTTTAGTAGAAAGTAAAATTAAGCTTCTATTGATGACTTGTACGTAAGAAATAATAATACGAATTTTATCAATGAACAATAAATCCAATCTTTATTCTCAATGTTAGATTCTTTAGAAAAACGATTTCGGCAATATATGTACCATATGACCATGATACTAAAATATACAATATTTAATTAGTTGAAGCTTTTCGTTCAGTAAAAATTATCTTCAAACTGATATACCACTATCAGCAAAAAATACTACGAGTATGCTCAAATTTTTAAAATTATTAATTTATTCTTCAAAATTTATGTCATCCCCTTAAAAATAATGTCCCTTGGCTCCTGTAAACTTTCCAGAATAGCCTTCAATGCGCATAGGCGTTCAAGTTGAACGTCTTTAATTGACTCAAATCTGTTTGACCGGAGCGGTCCTTTGAGTTTGCCGAATAGCCAGAAGTTGCACGGAGTAAAATCAGACGAATACGATGGTTATGACACTACATGCAATGAAGTGGTGAATAACCAAGAGTTGTCGGCTCGTAATTCCGGCCCCTTTTCACGAAAAGCTTCGCGCAAATAACGCATAACACTCAAATGGTATCTTGGCAACTTAAACTATTGCCTAATGCCTAACTCTGTACAGTGTATTCCCGCAGTAGTACTAAGATAGATAAGTATAATACAGATAAACTTAAAGTATATAATGAGATTTGCTCAGCCGCATTTATAAGATCCAAAAATTAAGTAAATAATTTCTTTCCTATTTAAATACGAATATTTATAAAACTAACCATCACCACAAAGCACTGAACATATTAGAATATTTTTTCATTGAAACAAAAAAGCAAAAAATATATGTTTAGCCTTTCATGAAAACTTCTCTAACTCGAAATTTTTTATGGATTATGGTGATTCGATTTAGGATTTTTCTCTTGTTTCTAAAATTATTTAACGAAATGAATTTCTAAAGCGGTTATCTTACCTTAGCCTCTAAAAGCCCATAATTTTGCAGCATGAAGATACGTGGCGGCAAGTATAATAACTACATGCACGCAGTGCGGTTAAAGAACTAAAGGCGATGCCATAAAATCGCTATACATCTGACCACTTTTATGACTTAAGTTATGAAAATGACTTTTACGGCTTTAGAAAACTAAATTTAAGAGTTATTAGCAAATATGGATGCCAGTGTGGTGGAGTTAAAATGAACGCTTTAGATATTTCAGGCGAAAAGTATCAGCGAGCAAGCAAGAAGTGTCGCGAAAGAAGTGATGCCGAAATATTTTCGCTCTCCTTTAGTACCTTTTTTTATTATAATTTTATTAATTAACAGGTGAGTCGCGTAAATGTGAAAATCAACGCAAAGAAATCATCAGAAAATCGCATAAAAACGCCTCCATCGTTGTTATTGTTGGCTTCAAAAGACGAACTCGTGTATCGGTGCAGATTAAATAGAAATAAAAGTCGCTTGTAGAAGTCGTAAATTGAATTGAATATCGCTATTGATTGGCACACAATAGTTCTCGAAGAAAGCGTTAAGACGGGATGAGAAAGAAAGACACGAGGCAATAAAAACAACTCACAGCAACAATAACAATGCAAAGCATACCGTTTGCGGAAAGAGAAAATGAAAAGGTCGTTGGTGGTTTTGATTGATTTGTGGTGCGCAAAAATTTCACACACCTTAATGCGTACAGGTAGATTTTTGCGGCTTAATATGTAGTTTGTTGTTGCTGTTGATTATTTATTTTTTGCCTCGCTACTCGACAAGTCACGCATGCGCAACGCAGCACTTGAAAATTGACGGACTTTGTGTGTTTTTTGCGCGCGTAAATGATAATTTATGGTGTTGTTGGGAATATTACTGGGTGCGATTGATTCGTTGTGGCTGCTTAAAGAGTTTATTGGGTCACCAAAAAAAATTGTATTTTTCTTATTGTACGGTTTTGCTTATAGCGCAATTTGTTTGTGTTTGAGACTTGGCAATCAGTCAATGCTGCGGGAAGCATTGATTTTTTGGTAAGGTTTCTGTGGATATGTGAAAACAACAGGTGTATGTGTATTTAGAAGTATTTAACTATTTTTAGCTATTTATTACCATTTGTAAACAAGTGAAAACGATGTTTGTCTGATAGACGAAGCTGGTTAGAATATTATCAGGATGGTTTTCTATGAACAAAAGTTTTGGAGTACATCGAAAAGCTTGGAAATTTAATATGAACAATTTCTTATAGCAATGTTAGGTTAGTTTAAAGTCAACTTAGCATACTATCTAAATTATTTTCTATGAAAAATTTTTGGAATAATACTATAAAACATTGGAAATTGAAAAGGAGGATAAAAAGAAAAACCCGAATATCGGCAGCAATGAAGAGCTAATACCTTTTACAGATGCATTTTTCAGCAAAAAGTGTTTAAAACGATTTTTTATTTTAATTTTGATTATTCAGTTTGCGTGGCAGATGTAATACACTTATGCCAACGATTTTTCCAGTTCTCGAAACATTTTTAGTTCCTTCACCGAATTTTATTTTATCTCTTCGAAACACTGAAAGCGGGTTTCACGGAGCGGCAATTTCAATTTGGGGAGCAAGAAAAAGTCACAGCGGCGTCAAATCGGTGGTTGATCGATGATATTCATTGCGTGCGTTTTTGGTTTTGAATTTGGTCACAATCGTGGCTTGATGAGATGATGCATTATCATCGCGTAAAATCCATGAATTTATCTTTCACTCTTTTCATATTCTCATCAGTGGAAGAGATCGAAGTTCCTCCAGAACAATGCGTGTCAATGATCGCCTTCGAAGACTTTGTTATACTCGAAGGCTTAAATTTTTGACAAAATTTGATCACCTTTTCCAACATTCGCAACGATTCAGCACTCGAAATTCGGTAAGAAATAATACAAAAATTTTAAAAAATTTGTTTGCTCGATATTTTTACCCACAACTTCCGCGTACATTTTGGTTACAATGTATTTCAAGATCTTAGTTTATTTTTGAGAACAAGAATATTGTAATAATTCCTTCTGGAGTATTTAGGTGGAATAGATATTGTAATTGTAAAACTAACGGCATTAAATTCTGATAGTCTATTACATCTTCTCTAAACCATTCATCAGTACTAAAAGCTTTATTTCTGCTAACTCGCAAACATCATTAAGAAACCCTCGACTGATTATGGCGATTCTTTTTCTATACAAAACTTTGCATTGGCATAGAAAAAGTTTCCTCTTGGAAGATATTTATTTGCTGATTAAATAGCTGCAAGTAGTCAGAGGCATATAAATTCCATATTTTTCGGTGTCTAATTGTATGGTGGTGCCTGGTCTGGTCAATTCAACTGTTTCATAGTTACCAGCAATATCATTATGCCCTGGGATTCATTGGCGGCATATCATGAAATAAGTTAAAACCACTAAGAGATTAGACATCCTTTCATCATCTTATCTAAGAGAAGAGACTTTTGTGTCTTCAATTGCCAACCTCTCTTTTCAATGGAAGAGCAAGAAGATTGGGGACCGAATTTTATTTCATTTCCTTAGAAGTAAGACCCATTAATCAGTTTGCTATACTACATTTAAAATAAAAATAATTAAATAAAGGAAAAGTGATAGAATTTTCGAACCAGTATAAGGACTTTTAATGGTAGTGGTTTCTGTATTAGTCCTCTCTGAGTATTCAAAAGTGCCGAAAAACTGTATTTCGCACCCTGTTTTCTAGTTCGAATGCTCTAAACCTATTTGTCCTCAAATTAGGTAAAGCTTGTAAAAAATCGTTCGGCTGAAGTATGCTTAGCTATGAAATAATTTTTTTTCTCACTGGCGATTCATGTTTTGGAAAAACATTTATTATATAGATTTGAACATATGGTTGTAGAAGAGTTTCGATTTCCAAACACTGAAAAATAAATTTGAAATAATAAAAATTTGATTATTTTGGCCAATTTAAATTATTTTAACTATTTAAACCGGTTTATGATTTACTTTCAAAATTTTGATAATCGAAAATCACATAAAAATCATAAACCCTTTTCCATAATAAGCATATCATAAACCGAATAATATTATTACCCAACAAACGAAAATGGATTTCCACAAAGTACAAAGATTTTCCACTTTTACTTTTATTGACTTCATTTAACGTTTCATCAATGGTCCAACATTCAAAAAAGTATCAAAAAATTGCTAGAAAAAAAATCGGTTAGCCAATTGAATGCCATATCGATAAAATACCGTTGTCGGATTAAGCGTTTGTGTATGACAATTTGATTTCTTTGTTTTGATTGAATAAGCGAATTCCGGTAACGGTGTTGACAAGTAAAAGTAGCGCTCTCAGAGAATCGGTATGTAAATAGCAGTTTAAGCTGTGCTGCCACACAATGGAAATGAATAATTTATGCAGACTTTAAAGCGTTCGAGAGTTGGAAACAAGTGATCATAGTTGGATACATGTGAATGTGTGTATTTGTGTGTGGCTGCGAAAGAGTCTGCAAAATTAATGAATGAATGCTTTGTAGATATATTTATATGTAGGTAACTATAACGCTTTCTTCAGCGTTTTATTGGTGTCGCTAGCTAAAGTGATTCGATATGGTCAGAAAATATTATATATCCGTAAATTAAAAATTTACAATAATAAGGTCATTAATTCTCATTAGCTGGCTAACATAATAAATCAGAATTTCATAGCTTTATTTTATATACACTTATTGTTGTACTAAATATGGATTACTCGGGTGTGAGGAAATCGTTTACTTAACGCCTATTTAATCGAATTTTAAACGGTGCTAATATATGTTGCTTTAGTGTTGTTTATGATTTATGATATATTAAGAACATATTTTGTTTACTCAACTGCTTTTTCAATAATGTGTGCAATTCTGTGAATTTGATCAATCGTAGAATGGTAAGCTCAAAACCCAGACTGACGCGCTGGAATTATGTTCTTTCGTTCTATGATTTTATTAAGACGTTTTAAGAGAGTTTTCTGAAAAAGCTTTGATATTATCGGTAGAAGTGATATGGGCCTGTAAGAAGATATATCACATCTTGATTTTCCAGGCTTTTCAATCATGATAACTTCAGCAGTTAACCAATAAGTTTTTTCAGGTTTTTGATTGCCTCTTTCGACTCACTGCTTGTGCTACTTGAGATTTCTTTGCTTTCTTCGCTGTCTTCGCTTTCTTGACTGAAAACAGTAGAATAATCTGTGTGGCCGGATCCATGGGGAGAATATTTTAGCTAGATAATTCAAAAATATAATTTTGATTTGCCAATTTGTATCTGAACAATTTCTTCAGAGATTGTGAGAGAATAGGAATTTTGTCATACAAACTCTCGTGATACCGGGTACCGATATCTCAAAAAAAAATTGAAATCTAATCTATTGCACGATTTGATTCAAACCCGAAAGATAGCGTTCCACCGCTAAGCATCGCCAGACTTGAATTGTTACACGAATTACACATTTTTAATTAATTATTGTTGTTGGTAAAGGTGTTAAAAATAAGAATTTGCAACGTTAGATGGCGTTGAGTCAAATTTGTTGCAAAGGTCTTAGTTCGTTAACCATACATAGATACTTGTATCTTTACATTTAGTAAATAGTTTAAATTTTTTTGAAAATTATTTCATTTAAAAAATATTAGTTTGGCAATAGTTAACAACACAAAAAAAGCCATGAAAAGACTACAGCATTCGAAATATTGTGTCATTATTTTTTATGTTTCACAACTATCTATTAAAATATTTTCATTAGGAATTAAGAAACGTTACTTTCAGGCACAAAAATGCCAGCAATCTTCAAGAATTCTTGCAATAATTTATCACCCTTAAGCCCTGTTAAAAATAAAATTAACATATTTTTATCTTCTTTGTATATAAAAAAAAACTACGTGTCACGTTGTTAGTCCGAGCCGAGTTTAGCAAAATTTAGCACACTGTATCTAGTTCGAAACAATTTAGAAGATAGGATAGTAAAAATAATCCCCAAATAAAAAATAGAGTGAAAGCTCTATTAAACGAACGCTCTATTAAGCGGCCATCTCCATTAACCATGCATTGGCTGTACCCACAATTTGTTGATGTTTATTGAGTACAATCTATTAAGCGGCCAACTCTATTAACTGAACAGAAATGCTGGTAACCAGATATTGTTGATTTTGACTGGGAAGTTGATGCAAAAATGATTAAGTTGCGGTAAGCGCTCTTCCGAAAGTTACAGCTTACCACTGGCCCAACTTTCGCGAGGTTGATAAATATGTCTCAAAGCAAAAATATCAATTTTAGGTTTAGATTTGTAAATTTACTCCCTTATCCATTGACAAATATTGTATGAAACATTTTCAAAAGTAAACCTCAAGAACGATGTTTTGGATACTTAAACCAGCAATAAAGTTTTTTTTTTCTTTTGTAAATATTTTATTAGTTTGGTTTCAGTAAAAACCATTCAAATTATAAATCAAAAAGTTAACGTAAAAATTTAAGATTTAGATTAATTTTCTTAGGTTATTTAAAATTATTAAGCGTGGATAGCAAAGGATCTTTCTTATGCGAATATATTAATATTTATTAAAAAAATTAATTTAGGTTTCATATCTTGCGCTTTCAATATTTATGTAAGAAAACTAGAAGTGTTTCTTACCTATGGCTACCCGAAAGTGACCTCTCCGTACGAAGAAAATGTCGCGAAAAAGTAACGCTAAAGAATTTCAACTATTTGCAAGCAAATAAATAAAAAAATAAGAAAGACAGACAACGAAAACAAACGACCAACCAAACATAAACAAGCTTTGGCTATAAATTGACCGGTTCATGTTGTGGCAGCGGCAGCGGTGGCACAGCGAATATTTGACTAAAGCGCACACAAACATATTTGAAGAAAAACAGAAGACTTAAACAACGAACTTGCAGCGAAACTAATATATATGTACTTATGTGTGTGGTTATATATACATATACAGTTGAACAACAACAATTGAGGCGTTGGAAACCCCAAAATAAAAATAGCAAAAACATGCAAAATATATAGAAATGCATAAAATAACGGCAAAACATTGAGAGGCAGCCGAAAATTGCAAAAATGCCAAACAATAAAAAAGAGTAATGCGGAGGAAGCCGCGAAAAAGGTGGAAATGCATTTTTAAATATATGTGAACGCATGTGTGTGTGTGTGTAAACTAGCCAATGCCTTGGCCACTTAGACGTCTGCTAACTCGTAGTGGTCTCTGTGGCACAGCCTGTTATATGCAGCTTGCAATACGCACGCATTTTGAGCACTAGTTCTACGCGACATTCCACGCTTCCTGCATTATTTGTCTGCAACTTTGTTATCGCTGTTGTTGCTTTTTTTTTTTTTGTTTTGGTTAATTTTTGTTTGCAATTTATTTTTCTTGACTTTTGACTGCATATTTTATTACACTTTGCCTCATGCTTGTGCGTTAGCACGCAGGCTGGCTCGCTTGTGGCATGTTTTTATACCCTGAACAAGGAGTGTGGATATGAATGAATTAGTCCCTCAGTTTTTGAAATATCGATATAAAATTTTCGACATGTTCGCTTCGCTGCGAGATACTGCTTATTTGTTGGATTCACTGAAATGTGACCACTATAGCATATAGCTGCCATACATACTGACCGATCAAAATCAAGTTCTTGTATGGAAAACTTTTTTATTTGATATGGTTTGACCATGAAATTCGGCGTTGGTTATTGCTTCAGAAAAACGGTATTATTCCCGAACAAAAGTTTTAACTAGAATCAGTTTAGCATATAGCTGTCACACAAATTGAACGATCAGAATCAAATTCTTGTATGGAAAGCTTTCTATTTCACGAGATATCATCACGAAATTTGGTGTGCATTATTAACTAAGATAACAGTGTAATCTCGAAACAAACGGTAGAAATCGGATCACTTTAGCATATAGCTGTCATACAAACTGACTGAACAAAATCAAGTGCTTGTATGAAAAACTTTTTTATTTGATGAAGTATTCTCATGATATTTAGCATGGATTATTGCCCTAAATAACGGTACAATTTCCTCATAAATACACACAACTGCCATATAAACTAAACGCTTAAAATCAAGAAAAAGTTACTTTTATACCCTTCTATGCTAAAAGAAATGCAACTGTGTAGGGTATTTTTTCTTGTTCTATCTGTTTTCACACATATTTTTCGTGTGCGCGTGTTTTAAGGCCTTAGTTTGTCCGCCACAAGGCAGCTGCAAGCAAACAGGACGCGCAGACGCAGAAGAATATTAACACTGCTTTTGCTATTTTGCTTATTTGTTGTAATTGTTTTTGCTACAACATGAAAATCCTGCCATCGCGTCGTTAATATTTAACATATTTAATGGCTCATTTAGCTCAAGCCAAATCAAGGCGCAGGCGCAGCCAAACCAAAACAGTTCAAGCCAAATGGAGTTGCGCTGCCTTTGGTTTGGTGCCATTCTCGCGCTCATTTGCCGCAGTTTAGTCTGAATTCACCTGGTTTGGACACGTATTTGCGTTAATCATTTTACAATTCTAGAAATTCAGCAAATTAACTGTTCACTAATACCATAACTAATTTATGTACCGGTCAGCCAGTCGACGGACGGAGCCAGGCAAGCAACTGGCTAAGCAAATATAGAGACAGACAGACAGACAGACAGGCGGACGGAGAGGCAGAGACGGACAGACGGACAGACGGACAGACGGGCAGCTGCAATTGCATTTTGTGCTTACTTTGGCCATTATTGTGGCTTAAATATGGTTCAGGTGCCATTCAATCGTTTTGAGCGTATTTAGTGCACAACTCGCCGCACACTATATGTGCATGTATATATGTATGTATGTATTTGTGCAACTTTAACGCTTTCTTTATTTGGTGTTTTTAATTCAGCCGCGTTCATGGCGTCCAAAACTCACAGCTTCTAGTCGCCTGCATGTAAGTAAGTGTGTATATATCCATATACACATATGTATGCGTGTGTGTTTAAGTAGTTGCAACACCGATTTATGCTGGTAATTATAAGCGCATTGCGCGTATCTCATTGATGTTGATGAGTTGTGGAAAATGCTGCCTTCGTCGTGCCACCGTTCCACCGTATTATGTACATGGTGGTTGGTGGCTTCAAATAATGTTGTTTGTTGCATGTCGTCGCTAGCAGAACTAGTCTGCACTCTGGGATTTTCAACCTAATTACATTTATGGCAGCTGCTGTACTTCCTATTACTTCTCAGTTCTATTTTTTTATTTATTTTTTCAACTGTTTGTTATTAATTATTGCATTTAAAGCTTTTCTATTTGGGTATTATTGATGCCACTGCGTCTGCACCTGCAACGCGGGTCTGAGAAATAAATTGATCTGTAGATTTTTAATACTTCAAGTCACTTTATAGAATATAATAGTTTTTAAGCTTGTTTTTCATAGAAAATTGTAAAAAATACAATAAGTCTGATATGAATTCGTTGCGCGTTCGATTAGCGAGATGAATATTCAAGAAGACATGGGTAGAAAAGTCGAATCACCACTAGAAATTTTTTTATTTGATATATAATAATCTCTGTGTAAAAGCAATTAATTCTTAATTTTGTGGAACATCATAAAGGATTGTCTCCGGATCACCGTTCGCGTAAGTTGAATAACGTTTCTGCAAACGCCCATTAACTTACAAGAGCCAGAACTGTCGAAAACTTATGGTAGTATGTTTATGATATCGAAAATAACGCTCAATCGTCAAAAAATGCTCAGCTACATCAACGCAAGACCTTAAATCTATGTTTATATGTATTTTGAAAACTAACAGTAATACTGTAAAAAGGAGGAATATAATATGATGAATATATAAAAAATATTGGGTAGTCGGAAAATTCTTTTCGTATTTCTAATCAAACTTCAACTTATTTTTTGTATATTTATAATGAACTTTAATGAACCAGATATGTACCATTTTGTTCGACCACGTTTTGCCATTTTTCGGCTAGAGACATTATTCCATCCGTGTAAAACTTTTCCGGTTTTTTGGCGAAGAACTGCAACATGTAATTTTCACAGGCTTCTCTTGAAATCAACTTTTCTCCATTAATGAGGGTTCTGCATTCACCGAAACAAATAGTAGTTCTATGGTCCAAGGTCAGGGCTATATGGTGGATGCTTTAATACTTCCCATCCAAGCTCTTTCGCTTCATCAAGGATATCTCGCGTTGTTCTGATGGTTGATTTTTTTCGATTGTTTCCTTCAATCTCACCAGTTGTTGACAGTAAAATGTAGAATCAATCCTTCGACCAGGCTAGAGCAGCTCATTGTGGATGGTTCCTTTCCAATCACACAAAAATTCAGTATAACCTTAAAAGGCGTCAATCCCGGCCTTGCGAACATTTGTTGAGTTTCACCGCGCATGAACCATGCTATTTTTAACACATAATTTTCGTATTGGTCTACATTTCGTCTTCTATTACCATTCGTTTCCTTTTGTTTCTTCGAAGAATCGCAAATGCTAATTCGGTCAATTAAATTGTTCACAGTCAATTCATGTGCACCACATGAATATCGAGCTTCTTTTTGTAGCCGGCCTTTTTTAAATGGTTCAAAACCGTTTGAGAATGAATTTAGCGATGTCATGGCTGCTTATGTGACGGTCCTGGTCAATCTGCGTGGCATCTTCCCTTTTTTATACAACAATTTTAAAATATAGCGAATTTCTCATTATTTTCACTCATTTTTGAATATATTTAACTTTTTCTTAGCTTCCCCGAATTTTTTTTTTTTTTTTTTTTTGGTTAAATGAAGCTTAAAATCTCAACTTTCCAGCACTATGAGGTATGACACAAAGCGATTGGTAGGAAAATACAAAAAGACTTTTCGACTACCCAATATTTAATAAAAGACATGATTTAGTTTAAGAAAAGATAGCTTGATGAAGTTGCCAAAAAACTCAAAAAATGAATAAAAAATTAGACCTAGTGATTTTGCACCATTAGACTAGTCCAGAAGGCTTTGAAAATGACAAAATAGATAAATAAATTAATAATTGATTGAAACATAGTCCTACAGAATAGGTTATATGGCATGTTGTAGGTAATGAAGTAATATTTTTTACATATTTTGAGAAAACTTATCATAGTAATGTATATATGTTTTATTCTGCTAGGATGTAGAGAATTAAAGTTACTTACTTTAAAAAAATATAAAGCGAAAAAACTATATTTTAATTTAAAAAAATATATAGTGTATTCGAGCATAACATGGTAAGTTTCTACTATATTTCGCGAAAGAAAAAAATTTTTGTGCATGATAAAAATAAAAAAACCGAAAAATTGGGTTATTTAAAATTTTCATTTTGAAATTTTCGGGTTATGTGAAGAGAGTCGTTATACAAAATGTATAGGTCTTTTCATTTTCTACAACATTGTCATATACCATTTTTCTATAGGACTCCTAGTTTTGCCGCAAATCGATAGAAACTATTCTTAGCGCTCAAAAATTTGAACACCCGCCACCCCTTCCTTTTCCCGACAGCAGATCGCTCGTAAATTAATTTACCTTCAATGTTTGTTATTGTATCTTTGGCTTCCGATGAGTTTCGTTAAATATTTTTTTTTTTTTTTTGTAAAAAAATATCCACCCTTGGGCTGTATAAGAAGTAAGAAGTCCTATAAAAGTATTATTCAAAACCACTCATTTAAAAAAATATAAGCTTACTTGTAAATAAAATAATAATATAAAGTGTAACCAAATAAATATGAGGATGACCATTTGCATTTTATATAGGGCATGAAACGACCAAAAGAACAATGAATCTGTGAAATATTACTTAAGAAGCTTTGATAATTTTCATGAGAAGGAAAAGCTAATATTTTTGAATACAAGAATGAAGGCGTGTATTTCTGTATACTTCTTCATGTACATGCATGCATACGTCAAATTTTAATGACCACAAATGATATTATTAGTTTGGAAGAAAAATTAGTCATGTCTTTCCCTCCATCAAACCCTGATACAGTGGCAATGTTGGGCGAAGTCGGACCCCGACCAAGCCTACTTAAGTTTGACCGTGCTTTTTGAAATCATATGACTTTCCAATATTTGCATTTTTTCATCTGTATCCCTGTTCTGATGTGATGCGTATTCTAATGAGGCGATTCTGCACGCATCGGAATAAATAGTAGTCAGAAGGGTCAAGGTTGGTGCTGTAAGGCGGGTGAGGCAAAACTTTCCAGCCGCTGTTTTGCAAATATACTTCTTCACCTATCCTCCAACATGAGGCTGAGCGTTGCCATGATGGAAAATTATTGTCTCGTGTCTAGTAGCCGGGTTTGAGCTCTTTTTGGGAATCACTGGCTTCACAATGATGAGTTTTTAATCTGTAGCGTTTTAATAAATAATTTATGGTCATTTCAACAAAATACAGTTTTGTCTCATTGTTATCGAAATATGAAACAGACCTAATGAAGTTTCAATAAAAAGCGCTGGAGAAAAATATATATTTTTATTCATTTTATATCATCAAAACCAATATTGCTCAATGGGAAATTTATTAGTATAAACTTAGCTCAAAGTTAGCTTAAAGTTTATACTAATAAATCTCATTTCTCATTTTTTCAATTTCAATTTATAACACAACTTAATCTTAATTTCATAATTTTACCGACAATTTTCGAACAAAACAAATTGAGGCAGTTACTGCAATCAATAATCACATAGCAAAAAAAAAAAAAACAACAATGAGGATTTAACTGCTCAACGACATTTCCTGCGTTGCACACAACTGCCTCATTATTTACAAAATACACCGTGAATGTGGTCAAACGGCTCAATAAATTATAGACGATTTAATGGCTTAACAACATAATTTCAGACGACGCATACTTTCAAGGCAAAATCGTAGAACAGGAAGGAAATAGTGGCAATCAGATGCCGCAAATGCTTGGCGGAAAGAAATGTTAATATGTCAGAAAGAATAAAATAAATCAGCACCAACAAGCAGAAACGAAATAAGCAAAAAGCACAAGATAAAAACCAAAATAAAAAACACAAAAATTCTAAACGTTGTTGGAGCGGTCAGTCGAGCAGCAAGGCAGCCGGTCATCTCGATAGCCAGTCATTATTCTTCGTACACCTAGCAGCCAGGCTCACAAGAGTAAAAAATAGCTGTAAACGGCGTTCGATATATTACATGCTTGGCTATTTGCACACCAGCACCAGCAGCCGGCTACGTACAACATACCAAATAAATTCCAACATGTCAATTCGTGGCGGTGAAATTTAGCAAAACTCAGCGGCGACAGCCCGGCAGCGAGACAACGAGACTGCATTGTGGTAAGCAACGAAAATTGCTTAACTTAGCTGCGGCGGCAGGCAGCTGCAGAAATTTGTGTAGAGGTCGGACTCAGCAGTATGAGTGCTACCTCAGTGATTAGAGTGGCCAGTTAGTTTTTTTTTTTTTTTTGATGGTAATGTGGAGTTAGGTTTAACATCAGGTTAAGATAAATAATATGCAGTTCAGCTATAACATAGAAATTCATGATTTGATGAATGAAGTGAAAATTAAAATAATAATAAAATATCAGAAAACATTTTTAAAATCGGATTATTATAGCATATAGCTGCCATACAAACTAAATGATCGAAATCAAGTTTTTGTATGGGAAAATTTTTCACTTGATTAGATATCTTTATCGAAATTTTTCATACATTCCTAATTAAAGCAATCACGTAATATCCGAAGAAATTCTTCAGATCGAGTCACTAAAGCATATAGCTGCATACAAACTTATTGACCAAAATCAAGTAAAAGATCTTTTCATACCCTTTATGCTACAAAAAATTCACCTGTAAAGGGTATTAAAGCTTCGGCGTATCTGAAGTTTATTTTGTTTTTTTGTTTTGACTTGATATCGAAGAAGACACCAATTTTCTATCGAAAATTCTCGCCTAAAAATATTTCCAATTTTAAAAACGTTTCGTATAGAAATTTTGAACCCATTATGATTTAAATATGCATTCAAAAATAAACAATTAAAAAAAAGAACTGGCAATACCCGCACCACTTCCACAGCAATTTCTGATTTTTAAAATATCTGAAGTTACTCATACGCATAGTGGCCCGTGCACGGTGTGGCTCAGCAAAATGCTAATTTTTCAACATGCGCCATTCTTCTTCACATTTTTTTCGTTCATCAAATTGGCTGCTAACTTGCCACATTCTTTTCAACCACCCCACGTCCGTCTCTCTCTCCACGTTAAGTTAGCAAAGAATGCGAGGCATTTTCAGTGCTGTCTGCTAGCTGCGGCACTTCCAGCTTGACGGCTGAGACGGCTTGCATGTGATCAACCACAAAGGAGGAAAACATAAATGAAAATGCAACCAAAATCACTGCAAAAGCGGCCTTAAGCATTACGAAAGCTTAAAGAAGCGTGTGCCTACCGTTTGTTGGCGTCTTAAATGTCTCCACACTTGTATTTATACGAAAATGCGCAAATAGATGCCCGTATGTGTGTATGTGTCTTTGTTGCAATTTCTCATTCACTGACATGCCTTTCTGCCTCATACTTCACCCCCCTCGCTTCCGCACTACGCTGACTGCGCGCCCGCATGAATGATTTGTGTTTGCTGCGCATGCGTTCGACCGCATCTGCCACTTTTTCTTCTTCTTGTTGAAGTAGCTTATTGTTTGGCATTACTTGTGTGTTGTTCTGTTGCTTCTGCATTCTTTCTTTATTTTTTTGTGTACTTTTTCTTTGTTTTCTTTTTTTTTTTATTTTTTACCTTTTTTTCTGTTTTTTTTTCCTTTGCGGCTGCTGCCCATCGCATGTGGCCTCAAACCCGGCTGTCTTTCAATTTGCGCAAATTTATTTTGTGTTTGTGTGCGGTCGGCTTTGTCAGTTCGCCTGTTTATTGAATTTGCTGATTAAGATGGATTGCAGACGTCCACATACTTTAAACCGCACATTTTTAACCATTATAATTATATGTGCATTTCTGCGAGACAAGAATGTGTAAATGCTAGAGAAAACTATAAATCATTGCATAGTTGGGAGGCGATTGTGTGGTCATGGCCTCAGTTTAAGTAATTGCTGGTTTCCATTATTTTTTATTAATAGCGTTTAATAAATAATTCGCATTTTTGCATGACATTCAGAAGTTGTTGTTTGACAGTGGACGAATTCGGACTATATTTTATAAAAATTCGTTTTTTTATTCAACTAAGTTCTGTTCATAGCTGATAAACTGATTATGGCGAATCTCCAACTTTTCGATAACATTTTTGTAACATGATTTCTTCCTTGCTTCAAAATAGTCTCAATTTTGGCAATCACCTCTTTATTCATCTTCTCAGCGAGTATTCTTTTGAGATCTGAACACAGGAAATAATCGCCGTTTTCGGTGGTTTCGACCTTCACACGGTCCCATAACGCTATCTAATTGTTGCAGTTGATGGCCGTTCCTTTTTCAAAAAATGAAAAAAAAAAGAGAAACACACGTTTAACCTTGTCAGCTGACTGTGGCGTTTTTCCACGCAATGGAGCGGGTTTATCGTGTGCAGGCCGGGGACTATTTAATTGCCTATTGCCCTATTGCACTATACAAAATATTCAGATTTTCGTCTCTCCAGTTGCCTTTATACCCTACATTGGTATATGTGAACCTATTTTGAATAGTATCTAGCCAATAGGTATTGACCCTACCTTACAATATTGAGTCAGTTGTATGACCAGTTCTGCTTTACGGTGCGGTAATATGGTAGTCAGGCTTACCGAAAGCAAGCCAATAGTGCATAATGGGAGCTTTAAAAAACATTCCAAAGGCGACTCTTGAACTAGTGCTTAACCTGAAAACTCCTCGGCGAATCGGCCCTTAATCCGGTGAGTCATGGCGATTAGGCAAGCACGATTCCAATTTTCAATTGGGAAAGAAGGCTTAAAGATGTGGTAGCTGGGCAACAACACATTATTCAATTATACGGGTGACTCGACATTGGAGATCAGAGTTAGTGCGGGAACATATGTATATATTACCCAAACTTGGGCGTAAGAAATCCTTTTAAACTGCCAGAACATTGCAATATATTTCAAGCAGAGCGCGGAGCTAGCTACTAATGTGTCAGCAGGCAACTCCTGAGTTGACATCAACGCGAACAGCAGCAGCGGAGACAATAACCTCGTATCACATCAAGGTCAGATTTGCCTTAGTAAACAGGGCAGCAGTAGAGAGTGGCGCTAGGACAAAAGACTTCACGTCAATTGTGTACCAGTTAAAAAAGGGCAATGAAGTTGTGGAGAAGATTGCTTGGAGTAGTGTAAGCCTGTCTACCGAACGTTTTCGACATTGGCAATCCCATTTACTTCCTAAACGATGATCTGGACGGAAGCAAGGCGAGGAAAATCAAAAGGCAAACCGATCTATTCGGATGCAAAATTCATGTATATAGTGGTCAAACTGAAACATACAAAGTCTCTACTGTCACTCGATAGGAGAGACTGTATAATGGGGCGGACAGACTAAGTATTGCAGAAAATGTGAAGAGTAAGGCGCAAAGTGGAACATCACTTCCAGCATTTGGGATTCCACGCTTCGAGACTCTGGCAGAGGTAATGTTAGTGACACCACAGGGTCTGTTAAAGATGGTGGCGTCCACCGCAGGCTAATGGATTTCTACTCCTTAAAGACAATGTAATTCGTTACTAGAAAAAGCATGTTCTAATATGGAAAGAACCATCTCTGAACAGTATTTTAGTGAATCGAACAAACAATTCGTATAAATTTAACATACTAATATAATTAAATAAAGATTATATAGTGGTATAACCGACTTGAGTGTTAAAGTCAACTGAATAACTTGTTTGTGATTTTAGCTTTCAATTTTTTGCGCGCCAGCAGGTCTCGAACATAGCGCGCAGATAAATGGCGAATCGAATACGATTACACGTTTAATAAGGGAGTCAATGACATTGTCGTTAATGAGAGTTTGAGAAATTTCAAACGAATAGATTTTACACATGACAAATTGTTTAGATTTGCATCTTCAAATTTACACTTTCACTTTCACTGATGGAGATAATATATATACTATATACTAACCAGTGTGTATATACGCATGGATATGCAAAGTCAGCTTGTATATCTTATATCACAGACACACCAACGCTTATCGTTCTAACATCTGTTGTGCAATTACAGAGTCGTTTCGTGGCAATGTGCAAAAATGTCGATTGTTGCTGCTGCCTTATGCCAAAAATGCAAATTAAATAGAGGAGTAGATGGCTTGGCATGTCATGCATGAAAAATTCGACGAATGTAGTATGTCATATACATAGATATGTGTATAAATGTGTAGATTTGTAAATTAAAAAAACGCACGAACAAAAATAAATTTTATTTTTCTGAAATTTTTCCCTCTTAAATTTTTTTTTTTTTTTTTTTGTAAAACAAAATTGGGAACTGCTAATATTCAATCAATATATCATTTAAATCATACAAAAGCCGAATTGTAAACTTTTGATTTTACAAAAAGATCTTCATTATTTCTTTTTTTATGTGAAACCCGCCATGGCGTTCACTTTATCAACAACAACAACAAAATCAGCTTTTAATACATACAATCTGAAAATTCCCCACTCATACCGAACGTCGCACGCATTTATCACATGCGATTTGCATCGCGGCTCATTTACTTGGCCATGACTGTCGCGCGACTGCTTGCAGCTGTCAGCATTTCATTGATAGCGTTTTTTAATTATTTAAATTTTATGGCACACGTGGTTGTTGTTGACGTTGGTTATATTTTTTTTTAATTTCACATGCATTTGATTGTGTGGTTCAATATCACCACTCCGCAACAGGAAAGTGATTGACAAGTCAGCAATTTACTTTCTTTGGACGCAATTTAAATAAAAGTTACTACATTTTTTACTCGAGCGAGTTTTTTGTAGTCAATAGAAGATAAACTAACAATTATATATAGATGTATGCTCTCAATGGTTATTTAAATAATAATCTCCATGTGATTTGCATTGTGATACGTGACAGTTACGCTTTTTTCATATTGAATAGCAATATTTTTTCAACCGAATGGTTTCGGCGCAGTTTTGGGGCGATTTCAATTATTTCAATGCTTAAAAACTTAACTCATAACGTAATATTTTGACTGCAACTCAATTGAAAGCTACAGTAAGATTGCTACTGATTTAATACGACTATGATTGTATACGGTTGTCGAAAAAGTTATTTCGTATTTTGTCATTGGATGTTGTTGCAGTTGTATACCTCCAGTACTACCAATCACTTTATATCATACTATATAGTGTTGGAAAAGTGAGATTCTAAGCTTTCATTAACCAAAACATTCTTAAATTCGGGAAAGTTGAAAAAAAGTTGCAGCTGTTTAAAAATGAGTGAAAATAATGAAGAAATTCTCTATATTTTGAAATTTTTTTTATAAAAAAGGGAAGAATGCCACGCAAGCCACCAATGAAATTTGTAAAATTTACGAAGGCGATGCTGTATCAGTTCGTGTAGAACAACAATGGTTCGCTCCCTTTCGTTCCGGAAATTTCGCTTTACACTGATGGAATAATATCTCTAGCAGAAAAATGTCAAAAACTGGTCGACCAAAATGATAAATATATATTTATTTATTTATTAKTACAAATATAAAATAATAAGTTGAAGTTTGATTAGAAATACGAAATAACTTTTTCGACTACACAATATTATCATATTGCACACTAAATACAAAAGATTCACGATTCGAAAATTTTCACATCAAATTTTTTTCATAGTAACACAGTAACTTATAGAGTTTGGTCTTTGTTCGTCGAAAGAGGACTTTACTTTTCAATTGTTTACTCAGTCCGTTGGCAAGAGATATTCTGCCATGGATTTCGAAGCTGACGCTGTTGTTGGTGTTAATATTAATTCCAAGATAGACGAAATTACCTACGATTTCAGAGATATGACGTGAGAGAAAAGTCGAGAGTGCGATGACTGTTTGTTTGATGAGAGGACATATTTCTTCTTGCTCTCGTTTACAACTTCCTTATGCAGTCTGCAGAAAGCAGAACTAACAATGATATCAATATCATCAGCATACACCAGCAGCTGTACTCTCTTGTAGAAGATTGTGCCTCCTCGATACAGCTCTGCAGCTCGGATGATTTTCCCTAGCAGTAGATCGTAGCAGTCACACGATATGGAGTCGCCTTGTCTGAAACGTCGTTTCGTATCAAACGGCTCGGAGAGGCTCTCGTGCATGTTTTTCGTCCGTCCATATTCTACGAAGATGCTGATGACTGCTCCCTAGCAGTCCTTCGCCGCCGTCTTTCAATAGCTCAGCCGACAATCCATCGTATGTGTAAATATGAAACCCACCGAGCAGAATGAGTAAATAATAATATGCCGATATGAGTATCATTAAATAAAAAAGGCACAAAATTCAACAAAGCCAACAAACGGAAACCAATGGAAATGATGTTACACAAATAATAATGACGCCGAAAGCGAGCGCCACAGCCAAAAGAAATGAATGAACAGAACGAGAAGAGATGAAGTAAAAAAGAAATCAAAAAAGCAAAGAAAGACACAAAAAGAAAAAGCTTTTTTCATGTATGTATATAAATATTTAAAGAGTGCTGAACAGTTGTAATGACTGATTTATGAACATATTATACATACAAACCTACTTACAAACACATTATGCGGAGAATGCAAGCCCAAAAGCAAGCAAAAAAATAATAAAAATCTTGTAAATATTTTCAAAAAGAAGCGCGTGGACATGAAAGTGAACGCGGAAGTGGCGAAGTAACTGCGTATTTACAACAAATACATGCGCATAAAACATGTCATATGCATGTGTGTATGTATTCACATAAGTATGGCAAAGTGTCATCGCTGCAAGCAGCAAATTCGCAGTTCACTAACGGCACTTGCTTATAGCAAACGGTTAGAGAATTTGTGGTATGTCAAACAAAGAATTTGTGCTTTATTTCATTTTAAACAGGTATTTGGCAGACGTTTCGGTGGCGTCGAAAATGAAAGACAAATATTTAATAACTTTCACGAGTTTTTATGAGAAAATACTTGTAGTTTCTTCACTCAATACTTTATGACACATTTTAGAAATTATGGAATTCTGCATTGACTTGTCTATGTGGTAAAATTATGGAAGAAAATAATATTTGAAAATATCACGGATAGAAACATTCAATTAAGTAGACTAAATATGTGCAAAGTATATTAAAAGGAAGTATAGTTAGAATATCGCATTTATCTCAAATATTGCCGCTTTGAAGATAAATTCATAATGTCTCACAGAAATCCTCAATTTTTACTATCTCTACCTGAGGTGAATTTTTCACGAAATAAACATTCACTATAGGCAAGAGTAAGAAAAAATCACTTGGTACAAGGTCTCAACTATAATTTGAATTCATAAGGACCTCGAAAGTCAAGCTGCAATAGCTTCTGACGAGTCTCTATTGATGTGTGTGGATTGGCATTGTCTTGATGGAAACCAATTTCTCATCTATTGGTCAAAAGTTCACATTTTTGCGCGATTTCTTCCTTCAGTTGATGTAATTATAAACTGTACAGAACACTGTACTTTGGTCCTTGAGTTTTTTGGCCGTAACTCGTAACTCTTTTTCCAGGTTAGACAAAGAAGCGAAGTAAATGGGTCTGCTATTGACGAGAGCAAGACGACATATCTCCTGTCATCTAACAAACAGTCACGATTTGGCTCCCACGTTACTGTCGACAGTCATAACTTCGAATTCGTAGATTATTTGTTCTATCTTGAAACCAGCATTAATACCAACAACAACGTCAGCCTCGAAATTCAACGCAAAATAACTCTTGCCAAACGTTGCTAATTCGGGAATTGAGAAGTAACGAAGTTACGAGTTTCCGAGAGAAAGGCTCTGCGGGATATTTATGTCTCTTTTCGATTTTGACATCGTGGCGGGGGCAGTTCTCATAGGTGCAATCCAAGCGTTTATAGAAGACATCCTTGGTCAGATCGTTTCTTTCTTCCGCCAGGATGTGGGATCAGCGATATGTTATAGAACTTTGCTTTGCTTTTGAGTTTGCAGTGGTCGTCATTAAAAGGGAGGTCTTCCATTTGAGGCTATTTTCTTAGCTTCTTCATTTCCCAAGTTGAGTTTTCCCAACCTCAGCGCACCACCCTTGGGAAGGTGGTCACCTTATCACTTTAGTAGGCCTAAGACTGGAAATCGTGCGCTGCTTGGGCCATATGTCAAATGATAGTTTCTGGTCATTTCCAAGTGAATAGGACTCAGAGAGTGAATTTCTACACATGACGTAACTACCCATAGGTACTATACACTAAATATGTGTACTTCCATCCTAGTCTTAATAAAAAGGGGTTAGTTTCGGACTGAGCACATTTCGATTTGGTACCGAAAATTGTTAATATCAGGTCAAACCTTCCCGTAGATCCCATATACTGAATCTGTATGTGTCCGTTTCTCTGCTTAATTTAAACTACATAATAAAATCATTATGAAACAATTTATATGAGAGATATCTCAGCAAATTTTTTTTCTTGGCGTGAAGAAGAATATCGCTTCCAAAACGGAGTATGGATGCTTCATACACTACTTTATTCGATTTTTTTAAAGGTTAGGGTAGTCTACGATTAAATTAATAACTTTTCAGCTATTTTGCTCAAAAATTAATTTTTCAAATTTGAATTTTTTTTTTTTGTTGAATACCGTCTTTTTACAAAAATCAGGAACTCGAGTTATTTTCCCTTAGGCCCCTCAAGTGCATACAAACATTCTTATTCATTTTAAAAGTGTTTTTTTGATCAAAGACATATTTAGAACTTCCACGAGTATTTGTATACTTATAGTTACTACAAGAGCTTATAAGCTAAATTAAATTAAATAAAATTATTATAAAATTATAATTAACTCAAAAACCGGCAATAAACGCTATGCTGACTTGCCACGCAGCGGCGCTTAGTTTTCCAAAACAAAAATGAAAAAGTTGGAAAACTAGTTGGGCTTAAAATAGCAGAAAGAAGAAAGTAAACGGTACGCTTCAATGCTAACGGCAATGCCAATGCCAACAACTTTATAATCTTCCATATCATTTACAAGCACTTTGGGAAGTGCGCACACCAATGTATGTAAATAGTGATTTGTGCATGTATGTGTGTATGCAACAACAACAACTAGTGCTTTGTATGTGTGTATTTAATAACAACAACTTTATTTTCCACCCACTAACTCTCTTCCATCAACCACCGCTGTCCACTTACCATTGAAGGAGCCGATCGAACCGGACTCATACCTCTAGTTGGCTCATAATTATCAGACTCTTGGGCGCAATGAGTGATTTTGATTTCTACGGTGATGACGCATGCGCAGAGTTTGTGAAATGTAATGCCCGTCTAAATTAGCCGTTACTAATAACATGATGCAGCGTCAATCGATACGTTGCGGCAACGCGACAGGTCCGTGGCGTATGTATGGTAGATGTACATAGCATAACACGACATAGCATAACTTCTCATATATATTTACATGCAGTTCCGTTGCGTTTTAAATGCATTTGAAAATTGCATGGTCGACCAAAAGTATGCTTTTAATTTCTGTGTTTCTGTGCCAGCGTTCGGCGGCTGCGTGCTGTCGTGCAGCGTGTTGTGACGGTTCAGCGCCGTTCGATTCGAAAGTGGTTTCGATTTTATGTGTAAACATCTTTCTTTTCTTCTTTCGCCCGATCAATTGTAGCAACACATGTTGTTGTTGTTGTTTTATAAAACACAGTTAATTTGCGATTGCGGTATACGTTTGAAAGCGCGGGCAGTTATTTCGGTTCGAATGCCGCTGCTCACACGTTTAGCGATTTCAGTGCAGTCTTATAAGCTTTTTTGTAATTTTGTTGTTGTTGTTTTTTATTGCATTTTCTTGCAACAGCCAGCTCATCTATCAAAATGGTTGTTTGTTGCAAGCTTCTATTGTTGCTATTATTGTGGTTGCGCTTTTTAAAGCATTTTGTTGTTGTTATCTTATATTTATCTATGTATATATCTAATACAGTTGCGAGTACCGCTAATTTGCGGTTATTTTTATTTCAAGCAAATCCTCTTGATTTTCCATTTTATTTTTAAAAGAAAAAGTGAAAAGTGAAAACGCATATTTACCGCTTTGTTTATAATGGCTTTGACGCTGGTTGACCGGCTCCACTTGTCCGGCACAATGCGACGCCGTGAAAGAAGCAGCCATAAAATTGGCACAAGCGCTGCTGCTTGCAACGTCGGTTAAATAGTGCGTTTCAACTTGCATTTTGCATAAATCAAACTCGTACTAGTTTTACCGTTAGGTTTGGTTAGGGGATTTGATTTCGTTTGGGTATTTTTAAACTCTTTGGGCATAGTTGGATACGACTTATCAAAAAGAAGCAAATATATCAACAAAATCCGTCAATAATTATAACTTGAATCAATCGAATATTATTCACTTGCAAATCAAATTATGAAGATTTCTTAGCACGGGTTTCTAACGGTTTTAGACTCTTAGAGTGTAAACATTATATTTGCATGCTCTTAAAAGTTTATTAATAATGTAGAAATTAAAAATATCAAAAAAAGGTCTAATATTAGAGTCTTGCAGCCTATAACAAACAGTGGCAGCACCTTAGTTCATGGTTCAAGTAATAAATTTCTATCAGGAATGTTGGCCGTTCTTATTTAGAAAAAGATTTTTCAAATAACAGTTTTTATCCCGGAACCCCACCCATTTAACCATGAAGTGTTTATTCCTACAAGTACATCTCGCAGATCAAATTAGTTATAAGTATGTATGTAAAGGATTCGCCCTTTCGAGGTTCCAAAGAAGACCAAAGAAAAGGTTTAAAAAAAAAACTTCAAATCTAGTGGAATATGTTTATTATAATTCGAAAGAACGTTCATTTAAATTTATTTTCGAAGATTATCTCTTTCACATATTGGCCGCGGCTACGACTCCGTTAGTTCAACCGTTGAGTCCAATTTTCCATGACTAGTTCGAACATTTCAACTGGTAACAGGCGAATGACACGTGTGATGTTTTGCTCCAAGGCCTGCATCGTAGCGAGATTATCCGTATAGACTTTAGATTTTACATATCCCCACAGGAAGAAGTCTAACGGTGTGGTATTACACGATCAACCAGCTCAAAACGCACTTATGTGAAGTGTTCTCTCAATGAAACTATTGGTTGGTGCCATGTGAGGGAAGATCCCCGTCTTGTGAAACCAAATGTTGCCAATATCACGAGCTTCAGCTTCATGCAATAAATAGTCGATTGTCATGGCGCGACAACGCTCGCCGTTGACGATTACGTTCTCACCAGCATCATTTTTGAAGAAATATCAACCGTGATTCTAGCGGCCCACAAACCACACTAAACTGTATTACTAGTATTAGACTAATAAAACATTGGTCAGGTGCAAATCTTTCCATGATGAAATGTTAAGCAATGCTGAACAAAAATAACACGACAGCTTGAGACGACTCACAAGTGTTCTGCCAAAAAAGGCTATTGAAAAAACTGCCTCTACTTGGATAACCGGTGACACGGTGTATTGCCTAAAGTAACCCCACAATCTCTGAACAAATCGAACCACTAAAGCATATAGCTGCCATAAAAACTGACTGATCAAATCAAATTGAATTATCTATATAATTTGTATATGAAATGAACCTGAGAGGAGTATTTTAACTTATTAGCAGCCGTAGTTGTTATGTTTTCTTCTTCTTTAGCATTCAAAAGTGAAAACTAAAATGAGGATATAATTTCCACCCAGACATTAAAACAATCTGAGTTTCTGCTTCCACTCTTTACCGAACAAAAAACATAAATATATTCGCAGATATAAAGACCCACAATATATTTTTAGTTGAATTTTATTTCTTAAGCTTCGATTTCTACACAAAATAGTTTAATGATTTTTAGTTTATTGGCATAAAAAAGTGAGCCAAAAACAAGAAACTCAACTTGTGAAATTATAATCGATATACATATGTATATGTACACATATATTTTCTTATTATATTCAGTTTTTCAACAAAAGTCTGTCAGCTGATTGACTTTTTACGATTGTTCACAAAAACCACGCATTTTCTGTCACATCGTGTTGAACGACAGCTGACAACATTGAAGTCGCGTCTTAAAAATATCAATGCATATTTAAACTAAAAAGTATTATAGAGTGAAATTAAGCTTATATAAATTATTAGAAATTTCACCAATCAAGCACAGGAATTAAGATTTCAAAGGGACAAGTATTCAAAACATCTGATGTCTATACAATCCGATGAAATTTGAGCCGGAATTACCACAAAAAGACATATTATTATTTGAATACAAATATTTATTATTGCATTCATGTAATAGGCTTCGAAGCTAATAGAAGCATGTCGACGTTTAACAATAGTAACAATATAAGCCAGTTGTTACCATTTAAGTGGGAAGGACTTTAGTGTCATCAGTAAAAATGCGTTTGCAGAATGTCGGGTTCCACCTACGTTGTCAAGTATCTCCTTTGCGACCTCTGCTAGACGTACTTTTTGCAAAGCGGTTTAATTCTTTTAGTGTGTGCCTGGCAATAATCTTCAATTCCAATTCTTCATATCCAAAACATTAACCAAACCAACATACGAAATAGCGAAATAATCTGCTACCTTTCATCCTTAAAGAGGGCGAAGGTGGCAGAAGATGTTTTCGATGATTTCTTCACTGAAAGTTTTGTGCCACTCAAATACTTGTTTTCGTCATAAAGTAGTCTTCCCAACCATTTCTGCAACCCTTTCAACGATTCTGTCGCCGTGATGCCTTTGAAAACACAAAACTTCAGGCATACTCGTTGTTCGTAGACTCCTCTTACGCGGTTATAGCCGGATTTACAACAGCGGGCCAGTCGTTCTTCTATTCATCTGTTTGGCCGCACTTGGAGATTCCATCTTGTTTTTCGAACGGAGTGGAGGTCTTCCTTTTCCTCTGCTTCCTCCGGGGGTACTGCGCTGAATACTCTTCGAGGTATAGTGGCATTCGGACGACATGACGGTTCTAATATAGACGATACTTCGATATTATCCCAGTGGCGTGGGAGCCAAGTCGCGAGTGCGAGGACTGTTTGTTTGATGACAGGAGATATTTCGTCTTTCCCTCGTTCACTACCAAATTACTAAAAAATAATCGATATACTTATGAAACAACCTAAAATATTGAATATCCCTTATTATTTCACAAATTGCTAAAATATTGTGCAATATTAAAACATTTTTTTTTTACCTCAAAAAAAAAAAACTGTCAAAAAACCAAACACGCTTGTTACGCCAAGGCCTACAATCTCTGAGACAACTTTATTTTAGCACAAAATCCGTAGCCTGCATCAAGCTATTCGCTTTGGAGATATTAGCAATACTCACTATACTGACGATTATATAAGGTGCTTTACAAGTACTCTTGACTTTTTCTCATAATCAAAAAGAATTTTCAGAATCGTACTCATTTTGAAAAAAATTCAACTTTATCGGAACGAGTCGAACCAGAAGACGTTTCATATACAAAATAGGCGCCAAAATCATTCGAGAGGTCTCCGAGAGATATTGAGCTGTTTTGACATCTGTCTAGCACTTGCTTGAAAAATCCTTCACTTTTTTAATATTTTCATCAGTTGAAGAAGTTGAAGGTCGCCAAGAACGAGGCATGTTTTCCATCTCTCGATCGTCTTTGAAGACTTTGTAACCAACCAGCCGCTTTAATTAAAACAAAAGCAAAAATTAAAAAAAAAAAATATATATATTTAAAATACACCTTCTCACTCAGGCACCTTGTAATTACGGTACGTGCAGATTGAAATTTAAACCCGCAATTTGTAACAAAAAGTTCGCCCAACAACACAAAAAATTGCATAAAAACAAAGCGCCCAAAGCGCACTTGTTGCCGACGCCACGTTTTTCAGTCACCGCCTCACAGCACACAGCGCCTACAAAGAAGAGCAAAAAACGCGGCAATAACTTCACAGTGTGTACAAAATTTTACACACATAATATTTTGTGGCTGTATCCTTTCCACTTTTCACTTGAACATAATTTTTTTCGTATTTTTTTTTGACAACCTCGTCATCATTTAAGAATTGTTATGACGATCGTGGCGGTGATCGCTGATCGCATACTAATAATGGAAACGTTGCACATATTCAGCTGCGCCGGCAAAGCTTTCTTTGTATCGTACATACACATATCCACACACAAAACACACTCTCCTTACAACATTCTATGGCCTTTTACGGGCTGATCGCGCAACGCGCCATTAAGCGATCTCCCGGCTGGCTTTGTGCGGCACATTTATGACTTTACAAATTGTTTCGGTTACGGGTCACGAATTATTTTTCGTTTAAATTTCCGTTTTTCACCCTCTCTCTGTTCATTCTGCTGTGAATGGCGTTGGCGCACTTTTGCCATATTCCATATTTTTTCCCAGCCCGTTACCAGGGACAGGCGCACAGCCAGGTACTATGAGATATGAGTGAGCTTTTACAACTCTTATTGGCTTTGCGGACATGTACCATGATGCATACGATCGCATTCGCATGCACGCTTTGTTTGTACAGAAATTTGTTTTCGGGTTATTGGCGCTATTCAAAGTTGATCTTCACTGATCTTTGGCTACCTTGCAGTCATACACATTTTACGCGCTTACGGTTTGTTGTTGTACATGTTTTTTTCATTTCTTCATACCTTGACTTGAATTGCAATGTTCTGTTTTTCTTCTTCACGTTTTACAAATTTCTTGTTGCCACAGTTCGTTTTTATCATTTTGGTTTACGTGCCGCCGCCTTTCATTGAACAAGAGTTTTCTTTCTACTTTTGTTTGTGTTAGTGTGTGTGTATGTTGGCTGATCTGTTACTTGTTCGATTACTGATTGCTGCCACAAATTTAATGAGTTGCCCTTGAGGTGATCGTCGTACTGAGAACGGTGAGGTTAGTCAATGTTAAGAGTCTTTACATTTATTGATTTTGGCAAATGGGAAAAAGAAAAATTCGGTTTCAATAGAATTGATATCTCAATAACTATGGAAAATATATACATATGTGATTTGTATAGCTCAGTAGCCATGGCTCATATTATATGACCATTATTTGCTTGTATGGAGAGCAAGCGCTTAAAAGACCAAAGCTTTTTCGAGCATAGTTCTGATACCTCAAATTTCATCAGTACCAGGCTGAAAAGATTTTATTGCCATTAGAATTGAACTCAAGTACTTCAAAAGTTGACCTTCAAACGACCCCTTTCAAAGTTATATAGGTGTCAAACGATTTCTTCATAATATATAGCATTTTGAAAAATACGCCTCACATATAGAAAGTTTCAATACAAGCACTTGATTATGATCGACCAGTTTGTATGGCACTTATATTCTTTATCGTCAATTCCGACAAATGAAACAATTCTTGAGGAAGAAAGGACATATACAAATTTCAAATCGATATCTCAAAAATAAAAAGACCAATTCGCGTATATACAGACAGGCCGAAGGGCATGCTGTTCACTGATATACCTAGATATTATATAGGATCCCCGACGATTTCTTCAGAGTGTTAGAAAGATCTTGGCAAACTTAATATAACCCAGTCATTATTATAGTATAAAATTTGAAAAAATATGGATTTCACTACTTTTTGGAGAAAAAAATTGCTGCTATCTCAATCACTTAAACAATTATCATATAGTGTTATTGGAACGTTTTGAAGATAAGATCGCCGAAAAAATGTTGCAATTTCCGGAAAAAATGAGATTTTATAAAGGCCATGCACCATGTCACAAATAGATGTAAACGATGACAAAATGGTATGAATTGGGCTTGAAAGTATTTTAAGTTACACATCAACTTTATTCTCCCAATCTGGACAGCTAGTGACATACTTTCAATCTCAGATCGCAAGAGAAAAGAATTTTTTTAGAAATGGAGATATAATTGCCGAAAAGAGGGTTGTTGTGAAGCCAAAGTCAAATCATTCGACCAAAATGGTATTGGAAAGTGAGAATATCAGTTCAATCAGTATATCACGCTCGATGACAACTATACTACATAGTTTTCAGCTTTATATTATGACTGAGTGTATTAAGCATGCATATACTACAGATAAGCTATGAGTAGTTGCATAAATTCGAAGCACGTGACAAAGAAGACCGTTGATATTAAAAAATCAGGGAAACGTATTTTTCGATAATATATTCGAAAACCCCATGCAACAACCAAAAAAAAAAAAACAAAAGCAGAGAGAGATTTTAAAGAACTTTTATTTTTTTGTGTGAAGTGTGTATAAACTTACAACAAAATTCAAATTTTTCGCCTTTCTTCATTTCTAGACTTATGTGCTTTCTGCTAAACATGGTTTTCTTACTTTGCAATTTCGAATTTGAGAATATTCTCCAAAATATTTAATATGATCCGCCAAATAGTTTCGGACCCACTTTTCGAGTACTTTTCTCACTAAATCAACTAGTATGTCTTAAACAGTCCTGTTAATATTGACTTCTTAATCTTGAAGAGAGCCTGGCTCGTGGCTAAAGACCAATGACTTCAAAAGAAGATTTTGTGATGATATCAGTGTGACGGTCCGAAAAATTACTGATTTTCGCGATTTTTAAGGTTGAAATTCACTAATCGGTCAGTTTATTTTAATTAATAAACACATTCATGACGAATACAAAATGATTTTTTCATGTTTATTTGTTGGGTGTAAAATAATTAAACAAATTGTTGAAATGACACGTAAAAAAGGGCCTTAACCATGTAAACGATGGCGGCCACAATTTTGTTCTAAAACAAAACCTTCACAATTTTCGTTATCATACTATGGAAGTTTTTTTTTTTTTTGTTTTTTTCGAAGTTCGATAAAATGGCGGCCGTTTGGCAATTTTTTCGACAGTTTTTCGTTCCATACCGCGATAGATAGTGACTTTAAAAATGTTCTCTCCAAAGTGAAACAAGATATCTTCAAAACTCAATGGAATGTTTAAATATTTGGTGAGCGTATTTTTAAGAATTTTTAACTTAACGTAATTCCGCGAAAGGGTGTTTCCAGAGTTGATTTCTTCCAAATGACTGTATCGATCGACTCTAAAATTTCACAAGACATTCTTAGATGTATTTGTCAAATAATGATAGAAAGAGCGACATTTTTGATAATATTTAATCCGCTCTGAGGACTAAGTTTTTGACAAAAATTGTATTTTTTGGTAAGACGCCATTTTGTAAAAAAATTTTATTGATTACAAATTGACTAGTTTTTCAATGATTATTTGTATTCATCAGATTTTACATGCCATTTTGCATTTGAAATAATTTTAAGCAGAACCATTTTCTATCTACAGACGGCTTTTTAGTAGGTTTATCTGGAAATCGGCAATTGATTCAAGAAAATTCAAAAGTTTTCAGAACGAAGCGATTTTTATTATGGATATTAAAATTTGCACTGGTCTTTGAGATACAACTCTTAAAAACTCGGACGAAGGATTATTTTACTGAAATTTTAATTTTTTTGTGTTTTCTACCCAAGGAAATCCATGTAACCAATTCGAATAAAAGAATTCTATATATATTTTCTATATCGGCGTTTCTGAATTAAGACGAAGGATAACCATTGCACATAACAACTGACGATGGAGAAGTCTACCTTTCATTTAAAGTATGGTAAATATCTCTTTCAATACACCACAAATAAAACAGTTTCAATTAACTAGGTTAAACTCTGCCATAGAAATTCAAATGCCTAACTATATCAACAGCAAACCCTAATTACTAAAATTTCAAACAAACAAAGCTGCGCTGCACAATTTTGTAACTAAAGCTGCGCTAATGAAAAGCGTTCCCTTGGGGCAGCTTAAATCTGCAACAAACCACCCACTAATTAAAAACAAATCTACCGAAAAAATTAGGCTGCGAATCGGCTAATAACGAGCGCTTGACCGCGTGGGTGTATGAGCTTACCACTACCACTACCACTACACACATGCACACACACACCTGCACATATATTGGATTTATTTAGAAATTACAGCAGCTGACAGCATTTTAATTGTGCTCATCAATTCCAAGTCACGCTGCCGACTGCAACAGCGACTTACAATCGCACACACATACACCCACATGTTCATATGCAACGCTGGCTTGCCGATTTCTGCCCATGCTGGCAACGCTGCGTGCGGCCTTGATTACTTAATTAAATGCCAACAATCACGGTGCATTAAGTTGCTGAGTGGCAGTGGAGTAAGCCACAATTACCAGCATGAATGCAATAATAACAGCAACAAAAGCGGTGCGGGCAAAAATTAAATAGATAAAAACAATAACAATAACAACAACAACAACTTACGCCTACAACATTGGCGGCATGGGTGTCTGCAAAAGCTGCCAACTAACGTAAGCAACAATAACAATAATAACACTGAATTAACTAAGTTTATTGTAGTTGTTGCTTTGTTGGCGCAACCACCACATGCACAACAAAGCGTATCAACTTTAATCAATCAGCAACAAAATACGGTGAACCACTGCTAACAACAACATAAACACGCATAGGTATAGAGCGTCAAGTAACAATTGCTGCCACGAGGCGTTGTTGCAACTCATGCCCTCATATACACATACACACACACACACAGCCAGGCGGCGGTGGATAACAGAGCAGAACGGCGTACGAAAATCTATGTGTGCACTGGGGAGCACTAACGTTCGTCTGCATTTAAGTAAGTTTATGCATGTGTGTGTGTTGCGCATTGCGTGGGTAACTGGATATCGCCTGGCACCCGCAACGATCACTATTGTTGCCAACAATAAATTATGCCACAACAAGCCAGCAATTGCCGCGATTTCACAGTACTTACAGTCAGGCTACAGCAACAACAACAATAATACTAACAACAATATATGTTACCACACATATGCAACAGTAATAACAACAATTGTGGCAGTGAATATATGTGTGGCAAGCATGCAACCATAATGCCGCCAATTGCAACTAGTTGCCGTGTGGCATGTGTGGTATGTGCGGCAAGTGGCAAGCGACTGTGAAATGTGAGCAACGCGCCGCGCTGCGGCCATAAAAAGTTCAAAGCAGTCAAAATGTAACGTGAACGCGATCGTCAACATTGGCACTTAGAATGCGGTTGCCAGACACTTACATACTTGTACACTTTTACAAAAACAAAAAAATGGTAACTTAGTTTGCGCTGAAGCTTTAATACCCTTCACAAATAAAAAGTTTTATTATAATAAATTAATTTTATGAGATTGTTTTGTATGGCAGCTATATGCTATAGTGGTCCGCTTTGAAAAAAATTCTTGGGAGCTTATACCATTTCTTTGGATGATGACTCGTGCCAACCTTTATGAAGATATCTTGTCTAATAAAACAGTTCTCCATACAAAAATTTGATTTTGCCCGATCAATTTGTAGTGATCCGCCGATGAAAATAATTTGTTCGAAGATTATACCGTTATATTGTACATTGATCTGTGTAAAATTTCGAGATGATAAAAAGTAAATTAAAAAAGTTTTCCATACAGAAACTTGATTTGATCGTTCCCTTTGTATGGCACCTAAGGACTATAGCGATCTGAATATCAGATTCAATTTCTGAATAATTCGTTCGGAAATTATACCGTTACTTCGAAGAATAACTTCTGCCAAATTTAGGGACAATACCTTTTCAAATAAAAAAGTTCTTCATAGAAAAACTTAATTTTGACCACTCAGTTTATATGACAGCTAAAGACAAAAGCGGTCCGATCTGAATAATTTATTCTGAGATTATACTCTTTTATTGGAAAATAATACATAACAAATTTGGTGGAGATAGAAAAGAGTTTTCCATATCAGGACTTGATTTTGATCGGTCACTTTGTGCGGCAGCTATACGCTATAACGGTTCAATATCGCCGGTTTCGACAAATCTGCAGCTCCTTGAAGAAACAAAGATGGACGCAAAACCTCAGAACGATATCTTAAAATCTGGAAGAGACGGTCATGGCTAATTCGATTCATATATTTCATAAGGTGTCCGACTATTCTTTTTGGCTATAAAAAACTTTGGCTGTAAAAACTACTCTATTCAGGGTATAAAAATACAAAGGCTGAGACAGACATAGAGGCAGTGACCGAGACCCACGCCTGGAGTGTGTGCCGCTTTTTGGCCGCATGAATATACTTTTACACATACAGACACGCACACATAGATGTGTATATAAATGCGTGCTTAGGTCTGCCACATATTATTATTATTATGGTTGTTTTAGTTGTTGCAGTTTGGCTTTGAATTTGTTGCTTTGGCTGCTGACAATAGTGATATGCAACAACAAGCTATTTAGCTGCATTACACTGCAACGTTCAACTGCAGTGCAGCGTATTTAACTGTAATGTGGGTATGCACGTTTGTGTGTGTGTGTGTGTGGCATGTGCTTATATGTGTGTGTAACTGTGGAAAATTGAAATGCAACGCTTTAAATTCTGTATCAAATTTAACGTATTCATTTGCCTAGTGAATGTGGCATGCAGCATGCGCACCCAACTCACAGGCACACAGACACATACACACACATAAATAAGAAGCTTCGCCCCCAGCCACTCACTGTTGCTTCGTCACGCTGCACACGTCTGCTCGCATTCGTATAATCAGCAGTTGTTAACCCCAACTGCTTGGCTGCCACTGTTGCAACAACAAYAACAAGAGCAACAACAGCAACTCCTACTTAACTTAACTTCTCATTCACTTTGCCTCACTTTACGTCAAAGTGGGTTAAGATCATTAAAATTCGTTGCAATTTCAAGTATGCAGTGTTGTTGTACACAAAACACTGTTTTGTTGTTGTTTTATGTAGTTAGCTGAGCTGGTTAGTAGGTGAATACTGCAACAATGAAAAGTCAACGCGAAAGGGGGGCGAGCAAGGTCCTCACCGGGAGTGAACGCTCTCAAGTGTGCACTCATTAAACTCAATGAGAATTCTCTGCCTGCTGCCGGCTGCTTCTCCGCTGTCAGTTTGGCAAATTAGCTGCATAATAGTCGCATCTTTAAGCCACTTGCATGAATGCGAGTAAATAATTGCCAGTGTTTGAGTGTATGTGCGTGTGTATTTACTTGCAACGTGAAGTGAATTTTTGAAATTTTTCGGCACAAGTGGAGACATAGTCAAGCTCAGATATTTCATAATTGTCGTGCAGTAAGCATGGCTCAAGTCAGGGCTGGAAGTGTAATAACAAAATACATAAGAAGCAGGAAGCAGGAAATGCAGACTCAAGTGGCTGCCTAACAGCCTTGACGAGTAAACAACATAACAACCGAAATGAGTTCTTTTGGATAGCTCTCAGTGGGAAATACGTAAAAGGTGTAAAATATTTAGAAAGTAATGCTAATAATGCTTAAAACCTATTTATTTCGAAAGTGACGTTGATTTTAAGTCCTTTAGAATATGATAAATATATTAAGAGTTATTCCAAACATATTATCGAACTTTTTTGCACGAATATAGTAAAACCTAAAACACTTTTTACTAAAAACAAAAAAAAACGTAATTACGATGACCCACTATCAGTAGAATGGGAACTGGTCGGTGCTCCCCTCTTATCGTCCGTTGTACTACTTGATAACTGCGCTAAGCGGGAGCTTGACCAACGCTGAGCTATCATCGAAACATGCATTACCGCAAGATTCTTTTAACTCAAAATTGTTCCCTTTGCCCTTATTATAGGAATTCTAATAGGTCATTTCCCTATCAGCGTTCATTTTGTAAGGTTGCAAATCCTACCGGACGCCAGCTGTAGAAGCTGTATGGTAGAAAGCGAGTTGGAAACATGCGAAGTTAAGGCTTAAACACTTGAGAGCTCACACCTGCATCCCTAGCTGGTGGATGTAGAAGTTAAACGCCTGAACAAATTTGTTTTTTCCATAGCTGCCTTGCTGACTTATAAGAACTTATAGTCCAAGGTGGTGTCAGGTTAAGCCAATGAACATAATCTAACCTAAACTCTTATATTTGATTTCAGAAAGTAAGGCATCTACGTACACCACAAGGTACAAATTGAACAGCGCCATTGGTGCGACTTTTTTATTTGAATAACGAAGTATAGTATCTCCTTCTTTTTTTTTTTTTTGTCAAACTTCGTGAGTACTTTTGGACTGTAAGCACTGAGCCTAGGTTTATTCTGTGGAGCAATTCATAAGCACGGAGAAATAAAATATGCAACAGTATTGGTTAATTAATGCAACACAGTACCAACCGATCTGTTGGAAAAGAATTCAACTTGCATATTAAAAAATTATTCCGAAATCGGTAGCCTCTACTTCTAACATTAGATATCCCAAAAACATGTGGTGCTTATAGGGTAGCTGTGAGCTCTAATCTGATCATATTCGCAAGTTCCTGACTTTTGTAAAAATTAATAAGTGGAGATTAGAATCCTTCAGATATCGAACAGCTATCAGTCCAACACTGTAGATTTATCGAGACAGCTTTCTCCAGGTTGAACAAAGAAGCTAAGCAAATGGTTCTGGTAGTGAAGAGAGGACAAGACGAATTATCCCCTGCCATCAAACAAGCAGTCGTCGCATTCCCGACATGGCTCAAACGGGTACTCCTTTGGACTGAGTAGGCAATTGAGAAGTAAAGACCAAACTCTATAAGTTCCTCATTATTCCCGTCCTGCTATATGGTGCAAATGAATAGACGATGACAGCATCTGATGAGTCGGTGTTACGCGTTTCGCGGAAGATGGTCCTTTGCGTATTGGCAACGGTGAATAACGCAGACGATGAAATGAATCTCGCACATCTAGATATACAACGACAGCAGCTACGTTTCATGTCGTCCGAATGGTTGAAAAAGCTCCAGCTTTGAATGTATTCGACGGAGTACCCGCCGGGCGAAGCAAAGGAAGAGGAAAACCACAACTCCATGGGAAATACCAGTTGGAGAAGCACACTTGGAATTTAAAATTGGCTCCAAATAGCGAAAAACAAGATTCACCGTGTAAGCGCCAATAAAAAAGAAGCAGAAAAACCGAATCAACACAGATAGTAATAGCGTTAGTACGGAGTTTTAAGATTACGTTGGAGTGTATCAAAATGGTTGTTCTAGCGCTAGCCAAAGTCTGAGCAGACCTGACCAATTGTCTTCATAGATTACATAGTTTCACTGATATTTTAATAAAGTACTTCATAATCTCCTTCTCCTCTTTCTGCATATACATAACCAGTTGTAAGAATCCGAAAAAGTTTTGTAATAACTTGAACTGTAAATTTTATAAAGCTATAATTAAGAAAAGAAATGTACAGCTAATAGCAATTTGACAAAGAAGCTGTTATGTATTTTACAAATTTTCTACTAAACTCATTTTCTTCTCATTTTCAGATTCATTGACATTGCGCACAGCTCCAAAATGTGGAGCCCTCAAAAAGGTCCTACACGATTGTGGGACCTTAGGTTTAGTCATATATTTATATTACATTTAATGGTGAGTAAAAAAAAAATATTACAAAAAATATGTGAAACATTATATATATATTATATAAATAGTAAGTGTATATTTATTAATTGTTTCTAAAATTTTTGGAGGCTAGTTAGTTTTTGAGTAGCAACGCACTCTGGCCTCCCAATACCGATCAAAAAATAAATATGAAAATATTTAGTGGAATTGAATAAAACTGGCAGTCTTCGACAATGTATGAAATTTAAAAGGGTGTTTGTTTAGATATGTGATTTTTTAGAAGAAATAAAACGCATACAGTTTAATGTTTTAGCCAAAAATTTAACTTTATTATAAAGATAAGGATTTGCCATTAAGCTTTAAAAACTATTTCGGGAAAGTGACCGTCGCGGCTAGCTCAAATAAATTTTAGCAGAATTATGGACGTTTGGACGCTTTTCAGTAATTGGGGCTATTTCTCAGGAATAAGTCGCCGAATATTCTTTTACAAGTCGTCAATCGAGTCAGTCTCGTCTGCGTAAAAAAACGACCTTAAAAACTACAAAAATAGTCTGAAGGTGTTAAATTGCAGAATTTTAGAGACAATGCTTAATTTTCAAAGAAATATATAGTAGGCCAATGTTTCCATCTGACCATAGAGAACTTCGAATGCAACAATTTTGTTTTGTTGGGGAACATGTCCATTCAACCAAAAGTAAGCTTCATCTCAAACAAACAACAAAGTTCAATAAACCACGCAAAGATCAGGTTTGGTCCTTTCCGATATCAGATTGTGTTCAGTTACTAGGTCCACGAGAGGTAGTCATCATTTAGAATGCCTGCGCTTGACGCGAATTTTCCATATAACGGTACTTAACCGACTCTATGGTCTCACTATCAATATCTCATTCAGTGTATCATACCGTGTAACCCCATATTCTTACAACGTAGTCTTGCCAATGCGGGACAAGTGCATAAGAGATGCTGTATTGCTTCCCTGCCTAAGACATTTCCTGCAGTCTTCTCGATCTGAATATATTAGTAAGATAGTTGTTATATTACGAAAATAATACTCAAAGCGCGAATAGAGCTCCATATTTTTATAATTAAAAAAAAAAAAAAACTCCGTTACTTTAGAGTTTCGCTAATGAAGTGGACACTTTTTCTTTCTTTTTCTCATGTGCTGAACAAAACTTTATGACGCCTAATTATAATCTAATTTATGAGTGCATCTAACATATCCTCTTAAGTAATAGTACTTACTTCAACTACTAACAATCACTTCCTGGCAATATCTGGTACTTACCTCTGCTTTATATCTTCATTAAATTAATAAAAAAAACAAAAACACTGTAAGGCAACACGATATTTTTTTGTTTTTTTTTTTTTTTTGTGAAGCGAACCGTTATTAAGCAATTCGAGAAGTACTGTTGTAATATAGATGTTGTTGTTGTTTTTATACCCTTGCAACATATTAAAACAGACTATAACAGTTTTGTTCACCTAGTGTTTGTATTTATCACCTAAATCTGGGATGACGAGAAGAGTTCAAATCCGGTTGACTGTCTGTCTGTCCATCCGTCCGACCGTCAGTGCAAGCTGTAACTTGAGTATAAACTGAGATATCTTGATGAAACTTGTTACGCGTGTTTCTTAGTAAAAAAAATGCGAGTTCATTGATGGGCGTTATCGGACCACTGCCGCGCCCACAAATCGCCATTAACCGTATAAAACGTATAAAGTGTCATAACGCCAGAGACATTAAAGTTTATCTCCGAGATGGTATGAGATTCCTTTAATTTAGCCGGAGTCAAACTTGAGCGATGGGTGTGGCACCGCCCACTTTTAGGTGAAATCACATAACTTAAGACCTGGCTTGTCGATTTGAACCAAATTTGATGCATGATATTTCTCTGACACTCTTATATCACAGTGTGAAAATGGGCGAAATTGGACCACAGCAACGCCTACTTCCCGTATATAACACAATTTTAAATTCCATTTGGCTCTTTCACTTTCCGGTATGCAAATCAAAAATCAATCAATATATTAGGATAAAACTTTACTCGAATAACGCATTTGAGAAGTACCGCTTTACGTATGACTGAACCGTAAATCGAACCAAAACTATTTAAGCTCCTAGGTACTGGATATGTTGACCCAGTGTTTATAGTTGATTTTTTAGCGAAAATATCGGTGAATGTTTGAGATATATCATAGAAGCTCAAAGAGAATGCTTTCCCGATAGTAGTATGTCTGTGTGCTACAAATGAGTTGAATCGGGCCAATACTTCCCTTAGCCTTAACATAAACATTTTCGGACTTCTAGGTGACTTCATACCAAATATTTCGACCAATATAAGAGTCTTCATAATAAAATTGGACTTTGTGATTTTTTTTTATAACGATGCACATTTGTGGCTAGCAAGAATAAAATCGGGCGGAAACTTGACCTAGCTCTGATATTACTAACAAGCCTTATGTACTTGAAGTCACTTCCCTGGCTGTAATCCTTGCAATTTGCAAGCGTATACATTTTCAGTTATACCCGAACTAAGCTCCTCCTTACTTCCTATACCTCTTTATATGCATATACATAAGTGTATACGAATCTTGTAAGAACGCAAACTTGAGTTTGAGAAACAGCCGGAAAGGAACAGGAAAAAAGTGCAGCACAACTAATTGGCAGACATGCTGGCTCCACTTAGTCTTCGCGCAACAATTTTATGGTAATAAGTTCTGGTGGAATTCCGCAAACAAACAGGCGCAGCGTGACAACATCACAGACACACAATACCATATGCATATCTATATTATATATATATAGGCAGAATTCTAGTAGAGGTATAAATAAAGTCTGCAAAAATATGGCAACAACACAGCAAAATCACGAGCTATTGCTACTTTTACTACAAAAACACACACACGCACATACATACATAGAGCAACAAAAAAGCTGCCGTTGCGAAAGTCGCCAGCCAGCCAGTTGCATGCAACTCCGGCCACTCTTCAAGTTCAATTAAGCTAAGGCTGTTGAAAATCCAGCAAATGATTGGCTTAATTCAGCCACCGCCACCACTGCCACTGATTGCCGCCACTGCCAGCTGCCACGTGTGTGTGTTTGGCTGATTTTATAGCTGTTGTTGCCTATGCGGTTGCTGGTGAATTGTGAGCACAGTGCGACAGAAATTGAGACTGGCGGCGCAAG
Source organism: Bactrocera latifrons (assembly GCF_001853355.1). Classification (NCBI taxonomy): domain Eukaryota; kingdom Metazoa; phylum Arthropoda; class Insecta; order Diptera; family Tephritidae; genus Bactrocera; species Bactrocera latifrons. The sequence goes on from NW_017537689.1 coordinate 131,580, forward strand.
TGGCAGCCACAGCCTTACACACACAGGCCGCCACAAGCCTGCCTCGGCTGCCAATGAGCTGCACTCCGCACTGCACTCCCGCCAGCTTGCATATCGAAATAAATGCACGTAGGTGCTGGTATGCGTGCTACTACACATCCAGTATTTCCGGCTGCCAACATTTAAGTTGACATGAAATTGGCCAGCATGCAAAGTGGCCAAGGCAAGTGTGTCGGGTATGTTAATTTGGCAATTTCATTATTTAGTTGCTCATTCGCGCTCTCTCGCTCCGCGACGCTTTGCTGCCTTTTTGTGCTATGTTGCCTGCAACTTGTTGTTGTTGTTATTGCTGTTATTGCACAAATGCATGTTGCAGCAGCTGTTGCCTGTTGTGTTGTCCGCATACCATTTGCCATATGTGGATTTATTGCGGCTGCGTGTGCGCTCGTATGCGGCGACGGAAGTGCGCGGTGCAGCGACGTAAGGCGAAAGGCAAAACGTGGAGCACCACAGTTGGTAAAGTATCCTCTGCTTCTGTGCACACTTTGCATGGCTTGCGTATTTGTTTGTGGTTATTCCTTTCAAAAGTTGTTGAGTTCTTCAAAAGGAGCGTAATTTGACAGCAAATTCGTATAATTAAATCAAAATCGGCTGGCTTAATGAGAGGCACGGGCTAATACAAAGAAATAATTGGTGGCATATGGCAACTCTACAAACTCTATAACGAAAATTACTCATGAAGTTTGAAGTTAAGCCAGGAAATATGAAGATTGTTTAAAAATTTAAATGTTTGAATTGAAAAAAAAATCATTGAAGCAATTAACACAATTAACATTTACAATACCGTTTGTCGGCGAAGCCTCCAAATGCACTGATCTTCTTATCCAGATTGTGTAAATAAGATTATGGCTATGGTCTAATTATCGAGAATAAATTATCATATCCTTATCAGATTTGTTCTCCTACCTTCAGAGAAGGTGCCTCGATCCTTTTTATTTTATTAACAGAAACAAGTATGAGTTTCAAGAGCAATAATAATATAAGCATATAATTTACTGTTATGGCCACAAATTCAACTTTATTAGGAAGATAAAGGTTTGCCATTATGTTTGTACTTCTTCAACCATGTTGTATATCTTCAGTGCTAGCTATCACATTGTGTCATATATTAAATTCGGAAAGTTGAAAAAAAGTTACACCTGTTCAAAAATGAGTGAAAGTAATGAAGAATTTTTGCTCTATATTTTACAATTTTTGTATAAACAAGTGAGGAAGGACTAAGTTCAAGTGTCACCGAACATTTTATACTCTCGCATCAAATACCGTATTTCTGTAAAGTTTTATTCCGCTATCATCATTGGTTCCTAATGTATATATTATACAGAGAAGGCATCAGATGGAATTCAAAATAGCGTTATATTTCGTACATGTCATCGGGGTGTTAAGAAACTAATATGTACCGAATTTCATTGAAATCGGTCGAGTAGCTCCTGAGATATAGTTTTTAGGCCATAAGTGGGCGACGCCACGCCCATTTTCAATTTTTAAAAAAAGCCTGGATGCAGCTTCCTTCTGAAATTTCTTCCGTTAATTAGTATTTCTGACGTTTTATGTTAGTCGGTTAACGCACTTTTAGTGATTTTCAACATAACCATTATAAGGGAGGTGGGCGTGGTTATTATCCGATTTCTTCCATTTTTGACTGTGTATGGAAATGCCTGAATGAAACAACTCTGTAGAGTTTGGTTGACATAGCTATAGTAGTTTCCGAGATATGTACAAAAAACTTAGTAGGGGGCGGGACCACGCCCACTTTTTCAAAAAAAATTACGTCTAAATATGCCCCTCTCTAATGACAAATTTCACTTTAATATCTTTATTTATGGCTTAGTTATGACACTTAATAGGTTTTCGGTTTTCGCCATTTTGTGGACGTGGCAGTGGGCCGATTTTGTCCATCTTCGAACTTAACCTTCTTATGGAGCCAGGAAATACGTGTACCATGTTTCATCATGATATCTCAAATTTTACTCAAGTTACAGCTTCCATGATCACTTTGGTATATATGACCCTATATCTGACTCTTTTAGTTTTAGGACTTACAAACAACCGTTGTGTGAACAAAACTATAATACTCTCTTTAGCAACTTTGTTGCGAGAGTATAAAAAGGGAAGAATTCTATGCAATCCAGCAATGAAATAGGAGAAGTTTACGGAGATGATGTTGTATCAGTTCGTGTAGCATCATAATGGTTCGCTCGCTTCCGTTCTGGAAATTTCGATGTGAAAGATGCATCTCTCCCTGGTCGACTAATCGATGAAAAATTCTATGAAATTATAGAAAAGATTGACCAGGACCGTCACATAAGCAGCCATGACATCGCTAAGAAACCCCACATTCATCATTAAACAGTTTTGAACCATTTAAAAAAAGACTGGCTGCAAAAGGAAGCTCAATGTTTGGGTACCACGTGAATTGTCTGTCAAAAATTTAATGGACCAAATTACCATCTGCGATTCTTTGCTGAAACGAATTCGATTTCAAACCATTTCTGAAGCAAATGGTAAAGGAGGCAAAAAGTGGATCAATTACGACAATGAGCGAAAAATACCATGGTATTAGCGTGGTGAAGCTCAACAAATGGTTGCAAAGCCAGAACTGACGTCTCGAAAGGTTATGCTGTATGTTTGGTGGAATTGGAAAGGAATCATCCATTATGAGCTGCTACAGCCTGGTCGAACGATTGATTCTACATTTTACTGTCAACAACTCATGAGATTGAAGCAAGCAATCGAAAAAAAGACCACACACTCGGCAAAACTGGCAGAGCTTGGCTGGGAAGTTTTGAAGCATCCACCATATAGCCCCAATATTGCACCATCGGACAACCATTTGTTTAGGTACACCCTTATAGAGTAAAGTTGGCTTCAAGAGAAGCCTGTCGCAGTTTTTCGCCGAGAAAGCAGAAAAGTTTTACACAGATGGAATAATGTCTCAAGCGGAAAATGACAAAAAGTGGTCGATTAAAATATTATCATAATTACATTATATAGAAAAAAAATGTTGAAATTTGATCAGAAATACGAAAATACTTTTTCGACTATGAGATTTTACGTAATAGGAAAAATATCTTTGTGAAGTAGCCATGAAAAATACTCGCGCCACAATCGTAATGAATATATCAATATTTCATTGATTTCTAAGCACTTAGGTAGTATGTAAAAGCTACCCACTCGCTACAATAACAAAATCATGCTCAGCGTTTTCAAAGTCGTGGAGACATCTTTGACTTGGAGAATAACCCCTTCCCTATGAAACATCTACTACATAATGAAATCGAATCGAAAGTAGTGGTCAAATCGATAAGCAAATACGACTGTCATGCTTCTAGTGGGAACTCTTTCCCTTACTGCTCAACGATCTTTACAAATAAAGCTCCAACAATTTACAAATATAAAAAACTACCATAAACTGTGTGGTTACAGTTTCTGTTATGTTCAAGGTAGGCCAATCTCATTATCTTTTGCTACAAGCAACTAATATTTTCGCTACAAATCCTATATGATAATCTACAATAATATTTGTTGTTATCGTGATACTATATGTAATAGTATATGTATGTATAATTAAAAGTGCAAACCGCTCAATAGTCAGTTATTAATATCATAATGACTATGTAAACAATTAATATATATTTCAGGACTGCAATATTCAACAAACCCGTAAGTGCAACTTGTAATTGCTATCCACATTTTATTAATTGATGTTATTAAATACTTACGTTTCCAAATACCAGCTCTTTTCTTCAATTAACACTTCAAGACATGCACATTTGTTCTGGGGATACATGAATTTGTATGTACATATGTATATCATAAATAAAGAAATATATGCAGTGGAGTATTATGTTAATGTTGACCGAGGGAAACTTTATATAAATTCTCCTCCAGCACATTAGTGTTCCTTTCCCTTATAAAACTTAATAATATGTGCCCAGAAATTGGGAAAGTTCTTTGCTGAATATAAATACGACTTTGTTTACAAACTAAAATAATACTTAGAGATTGATTCTTGTGCATACTATCTGTGATCTGGACTGCATAGGCTCCTGAGCCAATACGTAGGTTGCCTTTTATATCCCAGGATTGGCAACTCTGGTTTTACAATCTAACAACCAACAACTTTATCATAAAGATTGACATTTTGGATGTTATAAACACTCAGAATATTTTGACCGCTATTTGTATTGCTTACAGTAACTTAAAATATGCATCTCGGCCGAAAAATGGAATTAAATAGCGAACATTTTTGTGCGATTATTTTTTACAACTGTCGACGTAGATTATCTCCAGTCTTTCTCAATGGTATAGTGAATTCAATCGAGGTCCAGATCAATCCAAGAGGGATTTCGTGAAGGTCGTCCAAAATCAGTTGTTGCTCCTTATCGTAAGATAGAGACATCTATCGGTATAGAGGGACTAGCATAGATTCTATATTGCATGGACATTCGAGTGCAAAAAATATTTGTTCATGTTAGAGCCCACAGAATTAATCGATCGTTAAAAAGAGACTGGGGTCGATTGGTCAAGAGAAATGTTACAAAATACATACGATAGCGGTGCTTCGAAAAACGTCCATGAAATCGTAACAGGTAATGAATCGTGTAGATTTACTAGTATGAGCCGGAAAGTAAAGATCTGTCGACTGTTGAGATGAGCCGCAACCAACACAAGTTGTTCCTACATGAAGCAATTCCTAGCAAATGGTTATATAATTTTTTGGAACAACTAAATATATCGCAGTTATACCACTAAAACAACGCAGAACAATAAATTGTGAGTGATACGCAACCATCGATTTGCAAGTTGTTTTTCAAGAAATCAGGAAAAAAAAAGCCGCCAAAGACGGATCACACTTTACTAGGACAATGTTAACTCTCACACATCGACTGAAACAACTGTACTTTCCAGTAATCAAATCTCAATTTGATGGGTCATCCACGGTATATGTAGATCTGATTTCGAATCGAACGACTATTTTTATTCCCGTTCGTAAAAAATAAACTAAGAGTTCAACGGGTTTCGACACCTGAAGTGGCGGTTGGTGCGTTCAGAATGCATGTTTTGGAGTTACCTCAATCAGAGTGGTAAAAGTGCTTAGAAAATTGGTTTAAAAGCATGCAAAGGTCTTGATGAAGAATACTTCGAAAAATAATAAAGCAATTTTCGATGTTGAAAATTTGGTTTTGTTCTCGAATCCTTAAACATAAAAGGACTGCGTCATCATCACAATTAAGATTGTAAGTAATCCTATAATGAAACTTTAGAACAATGGTATGGGCTGAATAGATGTGATGAAAGAAAAAGTAGCCGAGTGAAAAGAATGAAGCTTTTATTCATTTTTCCCAATTAGAAATATATTACTGAAATAACAGTAGTTATTTATTTATGGGCAGTCATATAAACCGAAAGCAATCTAGTGTCTATTTCGCTTATTGCACCCTGATAACTTTGAATGAAAAAGGTTCATTGAGCTGCTAGTATTTAGGAAGGCGCAAATCGCCCCCAATATTACTCGTGAAGCGATTGGAGTGGATACAAGCCACCTCAATAAATTTGCTTTATCAATTTGTAACGGTTTTTTAGATTCATACCACTTTGTTTTGGTCAGCACAACATATAAGCGTCTCTAACAGTCCAAGTTGGATCTTTCGTGGCTTCACGATGATGTCCTTGCTATTCCTATAAAATAATTTAATACTTTTTCGAGACTTAGCTCTGCCCCTCTCGACTGTGCGAGGTGTAACTTAGAAACCCAAATTTTACTTTCACAGTGTTCCAGCAAAGCCTGTTTTAACTTTACTTGTAAAATTGGAAATTTTCTTTTTCAAAGATGTAAAAGATATCCAACTTTTAGACTACTTTAAACGAAAATAAAAATTTTAATTGGGAAAGCTAAACCTTCATTTTCTTAATTATTGCTTGAGCGACCTCAAAGATTTGTTTGAAAGAAATAAGTTTGTGCTAAAATTTAGACTATGATTTCTAGCAAGTCGTCGACTAATTGAAATCACTGCTCACACTGTTTCTGCCACTTAAAACTGCAAAAAACAGGAGACTGGAAAATATTTATAATCAGCGAGCGGCAACACAAAGTTGCCGAGTGTGCCTAGCCAACATTGCAGAGGTTATCTGCGATCTTTTGGACTATCTGACATGAAAATTGCATTTGCAATTATAAATGAATTAAACAAGCACATACTCTATGCGGCATACAGCAAGCTGCCAGCCTCATGCCAAAGTGTATTGAAGAGCGGCGAGTAGTAGACGAGTAGTAAGTAGCGAGTTGTTAGTGCGCGCGAAAAAAAAACGAAAAACGAAGTGCAAGTAGAAACTCAGATGTAAGTCAAGAAGCTGCTAAAAGCGAACTGCATACAAGCAAGCAAGYAAGGAAAAAACTGAGTAACTTTTTTCCAAACCATTTTCCCCCATTTTCCTGTGCAAGATTTTTCTCATTTATTTGCTTGCAGATTTTTTTTGCTTTCGTGCTGCTTTACAACCGTGTACTTTTACACGCGCATAATATTCTTTTAATTTATAATCAGGCAGCAAAAATGTTGCATTGAACGCGTTGCAAGCGGTAGGTAGCACGCAAAATTGGGTCAAGACACAGTTGCCACATTCACCAAGAATCGCACGCGCGCACATACTCGCTCACTGACTTTACTCACTAATTCATTCATTCACTCGCACGCCAGTCACTTAACACTCATTCACGCGCGGCGCGGCACTCTGACGGGCCAAGCGCGGCAGGCGACTACAGCGCGAACGAACTTAAGCTGACACATAGACAATGCGGGCACGTCTAAATGCCTGAATGTCGGTATGCCAGTGGGTTGAGTATTCCCGAGGCAACTCTGCGCGTGGCAGACACACACGTGGCATTGTATGTGCGAGTAAGTGTGTGTGTCTTGGCTTACCGCGCCAGCATTCGTGCGAATAATATTAATTAAAATTATACAAACATATTTTTGTTGTAGCTGTATTTGTGATTTTTTTCCTTTGCAGCATTAACATATTTTTAAATGATGTTACCCTCTTATCAACAACCGCTTATTCATTTACAAACACCTGCATTGAAGTCTCATGTTTAATATTCTCTTTTTTTGTTTTTTTTTTTTGGTTCGCCATCTCCTTTCAGTTTAGTTTAGTCTTAGCTGGTAATGAATTGTGGCCCATGGAACGGCCGGAGGGAATGCCAAACATAGTCTCTTTAGAAGTGATGTGCGGTAAGGATCATATGGATGTACATTTGACATTTTCCCATCCATTCGAGGGCATCGTCAGCTCAAAAGGTACTTTTTCTTCTTTTTTTTTTTTTTGTTTTTCTTTTTGTAATACCTTTTTATTTATTTATTTTATAATTATTAACTGACTTCCATTAATTATATTCGCCACAGGGCAACACAGCGATCCGCGTTGCGTTTATGTACCGCCGTCGACGGGTAAAACGTTCTTCTCATTTCGGATATCGTACTCACGCTGCGGCACGAAGCCGGACTTGCACGGACAATTTTATGAGAATACGGTGAGTTGTGGTCACGAAAAACATGGTTTGTTGAAATAACCTCGTAAAAAATACATAATGGCAATAGTAGACATAATGCAATCATATGAAGACCTTTTTTCATGATATAGGGCCCGTGGGACTTTGATACAATTTAGAAATTTAGATCAAGTTCTTTCCTTTATATAATTATTGAATTAGTTATTAGAGACCGCACACAGTTAACAACCATGTTCTTCCTATCACTTGATTTTTACTTTTACTCGACTCGACAGGTTAGAGGGTAAAGGAAATTTGAACGAGATCTACTTTTTTATTCATTTCATCATATTGCTCCGGAAGAACCGGTTCACATAACGACAATTTTGACGAGAAAAAACGAAGGGTCTGTGTCGCTTGTACTAGGACTTTCCACATTCCACATTCCTTTGCCAATTTTTCCGAGTCGAAAAAGCGCTTAGTTACAAATGAATATTTGCATTATGTTCCGAAATTTGAAATTTATATTTATTAATTTTTTTTGGGAAAAAGAAACACCCGGAAATTGTAATTAAGTTCGCCGCGAAAATAATATTTCAACAAAATGTATTTTGCTAAATTGTTAGAACTGTCCTTAATGACTATGCCAAATATGAGCACGATCTGTCAGACAGTTTGTTTAAGCCAGCTGCTTAAGTCGATACACTCAGTAGAGCGATGCGATTTTTACAATCGATAATAATATCGAAAATGACAAGGGACATGTCTTGCGTGTTCGGTGGAATGATTTTGATGGATGTTTTGGTTGTGACTCTTCCCGACAGTACAGTAAAAAGGTCTCTTTGGACATGCTTGATGTTGCAAATTCCGATTTAAAATTCATGAAGAACATTATAACTACCAATGAGGCAAATATTTATGAGTTTGACATGCAAACAAATCAACAATAATCGGAATGGAGGAAAAAAAACGCGCCGAAAGCAAGGAATCATGAATTTTTTCCGGAGGGACAGACGGTCAATATAATAATAATACCCAACGATTGATTGACGATTTTAGAAGAACAATTCATGGATTGTGACCGAATTTAAAGCCAAAATGCAATGAATGCCATCGTATTAATCAAATTTGGCTCAGTGTGATTTCTTCTTATCCCCAAACTGAAATTGATGCCCTGTGGAACTCGTTTTCAGGAGATCGAAGAAATAAAAAAATTCGCTGAAGGGGTTGAAAGCCATCCTCCAAAAAGTGCTGTGAAAAGTGTTTCCGAGGACTGAAAATCGTTAGTGTAAATATATTACATCTGGTGGGGATTACGTAAAGACGTCATTATTTACATTTTCCGGGTACTTTTTTTAACAATGTATAATGAAAAATACTGAATTATATATACTAAAAATGTTTTATAAAAGGGTGAGAATGTGATATGAAAGGAATGCAAAAAATTGTCTGACTCAAGTTGTCGGAAGTCACCAAGAGAAATGAAATAAGTGTGACAAAATAGTCCGTGGGTAAGGAATTTTTCCAGTGACTATTGCAGGGAAAGAATTTTATATGTTGCTCTACTAGCAGTAGTTGATAACACAATGATTTTCAGAATTTGGCGACATTTGGAGGTCACAGCCTAAACATTTTACTCCTAGTGTTTTGCGGTAAGAAATTGAGTACCGTTATATAATAATTCGTATAGCTATCTGAAATACTTTTTGGCGTAATCAGTATATACAAATCCATAAATATTTCACATGGCCTATCTCTAACTGTCCTCATATAGCGGGAATTTGCTCGCTTACGCCGTTGTGTCTCTTCCTGTTAATTACACTCTTTACTCTATATAATCACATGTAGGTTACAAAAAATTATTTTTTTTTTTTTAATAATAGGATGAGTATAGTTTTCGAATAGAAAAAGCATTCAAGAAAGTCGTGACATCATTGAAGCTTTCCTCATGTGAGTCATTCATCCAGCAGTTTGAATGACGATAACATTAAAAAAGTTAAAGAAACAAAGGACAATCAAAGAAAATCGTCGTGTCATCAGCAGAAAGATAGCAGAGGATCTCAATATGTCTTTTTGATGTACGCACACTTAATTATAATTCGAAATTCGATACGATCAAAATATCCATCAAGTTCAATTCCAGATTATTTGCTAGAAAACTATCCCTATTTAAACCCAACTCAACACTGAAGAGACTTTGACAAGTTCGAATTCCTTTCTCCTAAATCCAAGGGAAGAGGAAAGAGAGAACATCCATAACACATATTGGGATCCTTTATCGTCATTAGAAGACTCCCATTGTAAAGTTTTCCATAAGGGAAATGATTAGTATGACTACCTTCGATTATAGAGCTTTCTAGCGGTGATCAAAAGCGGAAATCATCATTTAGCTATTTATAAAAATATTTGTTGATCATACTTTAATTGAAGCATTTTCCTAATCGAGGCCATAATAAAATCGATTTCTTAACAAAAATACACATATTTACTTATTAAATAACAGGTGGTTGTGCAATATGACAAGGATTTACTGGAAGTTTGGGACGAGGCGAAGCGTTTACGCTGTGAATGGTTCAATGACTACGAGAAGACTGCTTCGAAACCACCAATGGTCATTGCCGATCTGGATGTAATACAATTGGACTTCCGCGGTGAGTTGATCTAATTTTTTTCTTTTTTCTTTCAAATAACTAAATTATGTTTCCTGTTATAAAATCCTATTACACAACCTTTCATATATTCATCTTCTAATGCTTTCCTTTAGGCGATAATGTTGATTGTTGGATGGAGATACAACATGGTAAAGGACCATGGGCGCCGCCGGTCAGCGGTATTGTGCCGTTAGGTTCTACACTAACACTTGTGGTTGCCATCAATGATTATCGCGGTAAGTGACATTATAAGCATATTGGGGTTGCGAGTTATGGGAGTTAAAATTTTAAGTAAAAAGAGTAGTTCGCACGCTTATAAAAGTGAAAAGAAATTGTAAGAATTGAGGGATATTAGAATTAATTTTTGCCTGTAAGCCCACTAACAATAAATTTTCAAATATTTCTTCTTTCTGGTTTCCGCAAGCTAAGACTTTTTTGCCGTTTTTATTTCCTCTTCATTTCCATTAATGTGAACCACCTTCTGACAAAGTCGTCATCGACAACCACAATAAGAAGATCGTGTTTCGTTTATACTGTCATCTTTATATTACAACGTTATTCTTTAGTTTTTGCTTTAAAAACTTGGATTTACCACATGAAAGTTAGTGGCGCCTCGAGCTGTTTATAATTAATGAGTGAATTTCGCAGTACTTTTATGTGGTTTTCTGCAAATAACCCAGGTGTTAAGCCGGTTTAATAGAAGTGAAAGACTGTTTAAGCTGGATCAAGTTTCAAATAATATTATATTTCTAAAATTGAATATTGGCGTTTCGAATTAAATTAATTAAGCAATAACAGATAATTTTGTCAATAAACAAGATGATCATGAAAACTTCAGGAGAAATACTTCAACATATTAATTTCTTTGAGAGAGAAGATAAACAAACAATAATTAAATATTTTTTTTTTTCTTAAACGATTAATCTGGAGAGCGACACACTTCAGTAAAATAAGAACTGAAATCCCTACCCTTGAATTCCGGAAACTGGTGGCCTTGGACGGTTTTGTCCAATGCTACTTAAAGGCGCCGGACGATTGATAGCGTTACTCTGAGCTTTTGGCGGCTGAGGCAATTGTATGTTGGAAGATAATTGAACGTTCGTTGTTGAAGTTTGTGGCGGTGGTTTAGGAAGTTTTATTGTTGAAGATAATTCCGAGGACGGTGGATACTGACCATTCGCTGTTGGAGTTTGTGGTGGCGGTTGCGGAAGTTTTATTGTTGAAGATAATTCCGGGGACGGTGGATTCTGAACGTTCGTTGTTGGGGTTTGTGGTGGCGGTTGCGGGAGTTTTATGGTGGAAGATAATTCCGAGGACGGTGGATACTGACCGTTCGCTGTTGGAGTTTGTGGTGGCGGCCGAGGAAATTTGTTAGTGGAAGATAATTCCGTGGCCGGTGGATATTGAACGTTCGTTGTTGGAGTTTGTGGTCCCGACTGCGGAAATTTATTGCTGGAAGAAATTTCCTGAGCCGGTGGTTGCTGGACGTTTGCAGTAAGGTTCTGTGGTTGCGTCGGAGAAGCTTGTATGTTGGAAGATAATTGAGATGACGGGGGATACTGGATGTTCACTGTTGGAGTTTGTGGTATTGCAAGAACATTTACATTAGACGGATTTTGTGGTTGCGATTGAGGATTATTTAACATTGCAGTAGGCTTTTCCAGCGGTGATTGGGGTACATTAATAACCGAAATCGGATTTGCTGGTTGTGGTTGTAGATTCAAAGATTCCGAAAACGAATTTTGTGTATTTTCAGCGTGTAGGTTGGAATTGCTTATAATATTCTCATTAGATAAAGCAGGTTTCCACACTTCACTGTTGGAAGGAACAGAAAACTGCGGGCGTATAAAATCTAAATATGGTGATGAAATTGCATTTTGGTCTGCAGTTAGATATGGAAAGAAGCTATTTCCATACTGTGCTTGTAGTAACGAGTTTCCGTTCAATTTAGAAGCATATTCCTTCAAGGCCGAGTATGTTGGTAAAGCTCCATAATTCAAATTTTCACCACTTAATTCCTGTACATTCAATAACGCACATTCTGCCAAGCAGACGCTTATTACAAACAACCCGACAAACTTCATGACACCTAACACCTGCTGGTGGTTAAGCTAAGAGTTACTAACCTAACCGACAATGATTGCTCTTATAAATAGCGATTGGGGCCGCTGCTCAAGTTAATGTTATGTATGTTGACAGATGATTATTTCTGTAATCAGTAACAGTAGCGATACAAGACAAGTTCAAATTTGCATACTTAGTGTTTTGTTTGCTGAAGCTAAGGCAACACCAATTTCCGGTGATAAGATACGCGGTATGCTGAAATTCGATTTGTTTTCGAGTTCGTTCGACTTTTCGTGGAAATAAGATAAACGTTGAGTGGGCATATAATGTGAAAGACATGGAAAGTAGAAAAAAAAAACAGATTCTAATGGCAACGAATCATTTCTAAAGAAATTTTGTATATGTCGATACAAAAAATAATTACTAAAATCTGTCTCTGATCATTTCTATCAATACTTGGAAGATGACTTTCTTTAAAAACACTAGAAATTAGATACATTTTCACACACATATCAACAGTATTTAGCTTATTTCCAACATTTAAGATATGTTATCTTATTCATAATTTGAGTACAAAGCTCTTTACACTTTTGCTACTTCGGAACGGAAGGTGCTTGTGGTAAGCTCTGTATTCCGCCATTTAGGCTAATTTTATTTTCTTTTATCTTTTTTCGATTCTACACGATCTTACACCTTCTTTACTAGCTTTCTAGTATTTTCCACTTTTTTAGAAAAAAAAATTATCTCGTAGTTGTGCATGTTTCTTTTATCGAACTACTCTACTTCGAATATCTTATATGATGAGTAATAAACTTTAACTAAACTTTAGGTGTTGAAGTGAATCATGTTTCGGAAACAGCATAATAGGTCAATTGAAAAGTCCCTCATCTACCATAGTAAAAACTTTTTTTTCGCCAAAAATTGCTTCAGTCAAAAGGCCAAAATTCACAAAGTAACGATGCCACAGGGCCTTTTTAAGGTTAGGGCTAATTAAAGATGATATGGATATCATTTTACTAGCCCCATCTATGTACCAGGCTACTTTTCAAATGACGTGTTTGATAAAAAGACATAAATGAAAGGAAAAGTAGTTTACGGGCGATCTTAGATCGAGAAAAGAAAGAAGAGAAGGAAAGCCAGGATTTAGTTTTTAAGGGTTAAAAACGATTTATCTAGATTACCATAAAAATTTCCTATAGAAAATGTGTGCGTAGCAAAGTTGCGTCTAAACAAAAAGATTTACATATTTTGTGTTAACACATTTTTTCACATAACTTCAAAATTTATATGAAAAACTCAAAAAACAGAGTTTCTGATTTTTTACCTTTATCTAAAGTAGAAAAATCTGGAGTAAGATTAGGACTCACTACTATGACCTACAGTATTAAAAGTAGTCCCGAGCAAAGGTAGAAAGAAGTATTCATCACAGAAAAAAAAAAATAAAAAATTTAAGTTCTTGCAGAAATAGCTACCCTAAGGCCACTTTTACTTTTGTACCCATTGACATAGCATATATTTTACTTCACTCAACAATTATATGAACATAGTTATGCTCTTCGCACTCGTCGATAACAAACTTTTAAAAACTTTAATTTCCACTATCTCAAAATACCTTATTATATTAATGTCAAACATGGAATGCTGAATATTACTAATGACTCATTCTTCTCTTCCAACAATTTGTCTAGGTGAATTCGATATGCGTGTCAAGTCGTGCGTCGCTTCCGATGGTTCCGGTCATGTTATCAATCTTTCCGATGAATTTGGTTGCGTTTTGCGTCCGAAGATGATCTCACGCTTCTTGAAGGCACGTGCGCCCGATGAGCGTGCCACCGTCATAACATATGCCTTCTTCCACGCCTTCAAGTTCCCCGACGCGCTGAGCGTACACATAAAATGCAAAGTGGAGATCTGCCGACACGGTTGCTTGGATCATTGTCAGCTCACGGGTAGCGTTAACGAGCGTAAAGATGTGCTCATGAACGAACCGCCAGGCAATCTGAACGAGCTCAGTCAAGAAAGTATAGGACATCAACCAGCGCTGGGCGGTATGCCTTTAGGTGGTGTTGGGAGTGGTGGTTTAGGTGGCGCGGGTGTTGGTATGGGTGGCGATGGTACGGGCGATCATGATATCTTCTACGATGACATAATACATAACCGCAAACAGTTGTCGTCGATCAATAGTGGCATTGCCAACATATTGGATCAATTTAATATACACGAAAAGAATGCCAACCTCTCGCCACGCCCGGTGCACGAAGAACCCGAAGACTCAGATCTCGATTCCTTATTCGGCGAAGATGAGTTGGCCGATTTGGATGAGGCACAATATATGGAACTGAAGAAAAGCGGTAAATTCCCGCATGGACCACGCCAATTTGAGGCGCAAAAACGTATGGGTGTGCCCATGGCGGGACCACGTTCGTTAGAGCCCAAAACGAATGACGATGCACCACATCCAATTTACCGCCCACAAGCGGAAGCATTGAAACGCACACGCGAAGATCACATTGATCTCGATGCTAGCGAGGAATTGTTGAAAGAAAAAGCAAATAAAACCGCTGACAGAGACGAACACGAAAAATTCACACGCCGTCGTCGCAGATCGATCGTTATTGCCGATCGTAAAGTGCGTAGCGCCGATGTTGGCGTTAGCGGTCTCTACGATGTCATCTCCGAAGCCGATCTAGCCTTCTCGCCAGACTCCAAACAGGAAGCAGTCACCGTATTCCAGGGTAAAATCAGTGAAGAGGTGGTCTATGGCATCTGCATGCCGGTGCCGGGCTTCAGTATACTTTTCATTGTCGTCATTTCGGCTACCATTGTTTCCGCTTTAATTGCCGGCTCACTGCTCTATCGCTATCAATTGCAAAAGGAGGCGCTCGAGAAGCAAACGCCAATGCCGGCGCCTGGCACATTCGCATCTTGGATGACTTTGCGTCTCTTCCGCATGCGTCACATGCAAGAGCAACAACAACGACAGCAAATCGGCGGTGCTGTGGCAGCTGCGAGTGCGGTTGCGCACGAAACGGTGCAGTAGACGGGGAAGTCGATGGGTTAAGGTGGTGGGATCGGAAGTAGTTAAATGAAATGTACTTCAAAAGCTATGTTTTGAAAAATCAAGAAAAAATCGAAAAAATATTTAAATTAAGCTTCCTGTATGCGCTGTGTGCGCTGTGTGTGACAATAGAAGGTATCGGTGTGTCAACGACTGAAAACACGCACACAATGAAAACTTTTTAAAAGCTCGAAACAAATTAGCAATTTTTTAGCTCTTTTTATTGGTACTTTTCCCCTCTTTTCTTTTTACACGTTTAGTTGGAGTAGAAGTTAATGTGTTCACGGCACATTTTCGGGCAGCACTGCAATAGCAAATCACTAAACTACCACAAGAAAACATTCACACACATACCAACAATATTTATACCGCCCCATTAGTAACTACATACATACATATAGTACATCTTTACATATTGCCTAACACGCACTGTGTTTATTTTTAAAGAAATTTTCAATTAAAAATAAAATAAAAATCGGTGCTTTTAGGTGCATTTACTTACTAGTGAATTTAGCAGAAGTATTTTATTTTATTTTATATTTTTATGATTTTAAAATATTACTTAACTTAATGTCATATTATTTATTTATTTAACTTTTAGCCACTATCCACTACATAATATTTTCATAAATGGATTTTTGAAAAGTTCATTTTTTTAGTTTGATTTCATTTCCATATCTTCGCCTTTAATTTAAGCTTACTACTTATTTTGCCAGTCGGCAACTTAAGCGAATTTTTTGCAATATTTTTGTTATTTAATTCAAATTCAAAATCTTACTTTAGTTTAGCATCGAAAATGAAGAGTGTGAATTGAAAAGTCAAAAATTGCGTTTGTTTTAGCATTTTGTTTTGTTTTTGGTTTTTATAAATCGACACTAATGAATGTTCAACACAAACGAAAATTTAAATTTATACTTAAGTCAGTTTATATTATTTATTTAAAATTATTGTAGTTGTAATTGAATACTATGATTATGACGAGAACGGACAAATTAATTAAATTAAGTAATAAATAAAAAATATTAATAAAATAAATACAAAATTATAATGCATTTTTATTTTACATGGTTTTTTCTTTCCACTGACCTCGAGCAGAATAGTGTCCCCGGCGTTTCATGGTAAACAAAATTCATTTTTTTATTCAACATTCTTCCCTTCATGGGTATCACTCTTAATTAATAATAATTAATATAAACCCTCCTACTTTTCGCGCTTCCCTTTTTTCAAATAATAGTCGCTGTTGATGGTCCCAGTAGTCAATAAAAATTCGTCGGTAACAACTTTTTTGGATATCCACTGCATTCACCGTTTTCAGTGCACCTGTAAATATAGGCGTATAGCACCTCGAAACTTAGCAACGAGCCAATTTTTTGCTTCAGCAATATTTTTTTAACACACGAATACCAAAATTTCTTTTCACTCAAAATGATGTACATAATTCATAAACTAATGATCCGACAGCTGCCACTCGCTTTTTGAAGGTTAGGGCCAACTAAAAGTCATATGCCCTTAAAATTTTAAACAATTGCTACAGTCAGCTTTTTTAAATCCCAAAAGTCGTCTTTCTTGAGCTGTCATATTTTAAAAAATATTCGAATACAAGTCTCCTGGAAAATAATATGAGATCGTTTTTGTATACCTTAAACGTACCTTGGATATATCAAGTTCACCGGAAGAGGAAATATCGAAGGCCCTATAAAACATAACTATAAATGATCAGGGTCCGCTTGTATATCCGAACTGGTTCCTAAGTTTTTGAGATACCAATCTCAGATATTACTCACCAAGAAGCTACTCATTTATTGGAATAGCCGATATCGGACCATATCATAAGTGTCATATAAACTGAGTGATTCAAATCAAATCCTTATATGAAAAAATGTTTGTTTGTTTTGTTTTATTAATTAATAATTATGCTTAAATTACAAATTGCAAAATCGAAAATAAAATTTGCTGCTTCGGAAATTTAAGTGTCTCTAATTATATTAAATTTTGTTGGCTTTTTCATTTTTTAAAAAGCAACTTTCAACTAAAATCTGTATGTATATTTTTTTATTTATCTCAATTAAGTTAAGGCATTTTTTCAATTAAGTTAAAGATTTCAATTTTTTATAAAGGCCGAATAGCTCTGGTACATATGTATTTATATAGCAAATGATTATAGACTACTAACTCTAATATAAAAACTTAACTAAATCTACTACTRCTAATACTACTTCTAAACTACTGAATAAATCATTTATGGTATTTTTCAGATATGATTTGAAAAACAAGTGTGATTCAGTAAAAAATTTAATGAGATCACAATTGTTACGTCTTATTATGAAATTAATTTGTGCTCTCCTCAAAATTTGTCTTCAATATTCTTAAAATTATTTTATAATGTATATAACACATTTGCTATATGTATGTCATTATTTCAAAAATTGTTTCTTAAACTGTTTTAAGAACTAAACATAGGTTATGTATTTAAAATTGTCATTTTTCATAAGATTTTAGAAATTTATTTAATGCATATTAAAAAAGGAAGAAAGCTCACCTGACTTTTGCCTAAAATTATACTATACTTTGCTTCATGAAATCCAGGTAGAACTGCATTAACGGTGGATTTATTGCAAGTGGGTAAAACAGTGTCTGCTCTGATTCGCTTCAACTAGTTTTCGTGCTACTTGCTTTGGCAAAATTTTAATTTTGAAAATAATACTAAATACACACTTCCCGCACACACTTTTCACACGATTTTTATAGAGCACAACTTAAACTATAGATTACACTTTATAGAACTTTTTTACAAAAACAGATTTTTTTGAAATTCACGAATTAATGACACGGCATTTCAACGCAACTTACGCCCGCGCACGAATAAACGGAACTGACGGAAGACGATTAATATGGCGGCGGACATCTGTTTACCCACAGAGTTGCAGTTAATAGTATGCACTAAATTTTGTGTAAAAAAGTAATGAAAAGGAAGAAAATATTGAAAAGAAAAGTTTTTAATAAAATAATTATTACGATTTTTATATAA
>NW_017537689.1:151244-157063 GCF_001853355.1 Bactrocera latifrons
ATGAAAATAGTCGCGCGAGAATAGTTCATTTTATTTTGTTATCAAAATCTTAAGCAGTCCTTATTCATTTACAAGTTTCTTATATACATTTCAATTAGTACATATGTACGTATGTGCATACATAAAATGGTAAAATTTGCAAAAGGCTCACCTGTTCTCAGCACAAAAGTATACCGCAGTCTTCTTCGTTTCTTGTGCTTCAAATAAACCTGCATTAACGGCGAGAGTATTTTATGTGAGTAACGCAGGTTTTTTAGCTATTTGCTTTAACTAGCGTTTCTTTCACTTGCACATTTTTATTTTCACAAAATAACACTAAACGCACATATCCCGCACAAACTTTTTGCATGATTTCGATAAAACACTATTTCCACTTTTGATTTCACTATAAAACACTTTACTTACACAAATTACTTTAGAGAAATTCACGATTTAATTACGCGGCACTTCAACGCAACTTACACGCACTTGTAGAGTAGAACTGACGCACGCCGATTAAGTGGTGCTCACATGATAGGCAAAGGAGTTACAGTTATGATGCAAGTCTTACATTAGGGGTTGCACCAAAAAAGGAGTATAAAATATTTTTTTTTTTTTGTAAATTTTATATTGAAAAATAATAAGTAATTGAAATTTCACATTATAAAAAATGTATGTAATTTTATGAATATGTAGATATATACAAATATCAAATTTTGAATTATAAAAAAAAATTACTTAAATATTTTTCAATGTACATATGTATATATGGTTTTGGGTAAATATAATCCTGTATAATTAAACTATTAAATACTCAAGTATTAAGGGAGCTCTACTCCTTATTTTCCTATATATTTTTAAATTATAATTTATACCCAGGGTATACTAAGTTTGCCACTAAATTTGTTATACCGAGGAAGAAACGTCGGAGGTCATATAGAGCATATAATGCAAGTGACGAGCAATGGCCGTCATGTGCTTGTATATACGCTAAATAGTTGCCAAGTTTTTGAGATATCGATCTAAAATTTATTACACGTCCTTTGCCTCAAGAAACTGCTAATTTGTCGTAACTATCGATGTGGGGCCACTATTGGCATATAACGCTGTCATTGTATGTACTACTTTTATTTGATGGGGTTGTGTTAAGTTAGGTTAATCTGGTACGCCACTGAGTCGCGCATAGACCACTTTTGGTTCTTTGCGCCCTTAAGCTTAATGCGAATTTAAATACTCTCTGTGTCCTCACTATCGATACATCCTACAGTGTATCATACTCCAAGCTGTCCAGATCATAGTCCACTATTTCATTGCCCTCGTTACCTTTGTGGCCTGGCACCTAGTAGAAGTGAAGTTGGTTGCTTCTGGTAACACTTTTCACTGCTACTCTGCTTTCAAAGACCGATTAAGACCGATAAGCGAGATTACTGCCTTAATTGCTGCTCGACTGTCTACGTAGATTTTGACTCTGGAATTGCCTGCAGGTGCATTAGAGGTCAATCAAGTGTCCTTTGTTTAACAAGATTTCTTCACAAAATTTGGTATGTATTATTATCCAAGGCAATGCTATAATATACGACAAATTGGTTCAGATCCGATTTCTTATTTTTTTTTTTTTTTTCGATTAGTTAAAGAAAGTTATCGTTTCCAAATGATCGGCCAATGTGTTATGTGCTCGTAATATAGGTTTCAGTTACTTTGACCGAACTTTAAACTCGAATTGCTTTCCAAAACACATCAGCTGTTTGTATTAATGTATTTATTGTATTATTCACTCATTTTTGTTTTTTAAAAAAATACATTTTTATTTAAAAAAAAACAAATTTATTTGGATATATAAAAATTTCTACCTACAAAATGCTTATTTCATCAATTTGTAAAGAAAGCATCTAAAGATTTTTGAATTTTTAAACTATACAGATACATATATTAAAATATTAATTTAAAAAAAAATATTTTCCTTTACAAACGAAATGATAATATTGCGAATAAAAATAACAACAATAACAAAATTTTGTCATATAATGTATGTCCGTATGTATGTATGTATGTATGTATGTATGTATATTTAATATTATTAATTAAATACTTTAATACTATTATTTCGGAATACTATTAATTAAATACTTGCATCATGAATGCAACCCTGTGTGTAGTCATATGTCCGCCGCCATATTAATCGTCTTCCGTCAGTTCCGTTTATTCGTGCGCGAGCGTAAGTTGCGTTGAAGGGTCGCGTAGTTAAATCGTGAATTTATTTAATATAATTTTTATAAATGAAGTGTTTTATAGTGAAATCGAAACTTTAAGTTCTGTGTTATCGAAATCATATAAAAAGTTTATGAAAGAAGTGTGTGTTGAGGGTTATTTTACCAAAATAAAAATGTGCATGCAGAAGAAAGGCTAGCAGAAGCAAATAAGTAACAAAAAGCAATATTTTGCACGCTTCGAATAAAGCAGCCGGCAATGCAGAGCTAATTGGAATTCAGGGTGAGCACTGGGGTATACTTTTGAGCTGAATTCGGGTAAGCTTTTTGTAAATTTTAACACCTTATAATCATTACCTTTCATTGCAAAACTCACTGCGCTGACTGCGACACGTTGAACCTTGCAGCGCTGCTTGCTTCACATTTGCTCGCTCCTAATTTGAAGACTTGAGTAACAACGATCCCCCATGTTTATACCTTAATTTTATAGAACACTCATTAATATTTTCACTTATAACTAAAACGAACCAATTCCTGTAATATCGCCTCATAATTTACATTTGAAATTTCCCCTGTTCGTAATCAGCAAGAATTTGAACATAAGGAAGTGGAAACAGACCTAAAGAAATAGAAATGTCAGCGGAAGTTTGACAAGCAAAGTTAGGGTTGCGGTAGTGCAGGTAGTAGGTAAAACTTGGTATATTAATATAAAAATAGTTTTCATCATTAAATAAAAAATAAATTGATATTATGATACCTATTTATTTAATTTAAGAATAAATATTTAAAGTATTCGGAATTTGTAAGTTCTCCTTAATATCAGAATTTTTTATCAAATTTCAATATTTAAAAATACAAATAAAATATAAAAATGAAATTCAAATATTTAAATTTTTTAATTAAATTATACATGCAATCAAATTTATATTAATTAAACTTGTTCTTTTAAACCTTTATTTTACTCCTTATGTAGTTGCTATTATTTATGAAATAACTACATCATGCTTGCAACTCTGTGGTTAATCATGTGTCCGCCGCCATTCTAATCGTCCTCTGTCAGTTCCGTTTATTCGTGCGCGAGTGTAAGTTGCGTTGAAGTGCCTCGTAATTAAATCGTGAATTTCTCTAAAGTAATTTGTGTAAGTAAAGTGTTTTATAGTGAAATCAAAAGTGGAAATAGTGTTTTATCGAAATTATGCAAAAAGTTTGTGCGGGATATGTGCTTTTAGTGTTATTTTGTGAAAATAAAAATGTGCAAGTGAAAGAAACGCTAGTTGAAGCAAATAGCTAAAAAACCTGCGTTACTCACATAAAATACTTTCGCCGTTAATGCAGGTTTATTTGAAGCACAAGAAACGAAGAAGACTGCGGTATACTTTTGGGCTGAGAACAGGTGAGCCTTTTGCAAATTTTACCATTTTATGTATGCACACACGTACATATGTACTAATTGAAATGTATATAAGAAACTTGTAAATGAATAAGGACTGCTTAAGATTTTGATAACAAAATAAAATTAACTATTCTCGAGCGACTATTCCTTGCCGACAACGCAAATTTATTCAATGATCGCTTCCTGCCATTGCAAAGCCAATTGCGCAGCCTGCGCCGCATGTAGCCTTGCAGCGCTGCTTGCTGCACATTTCTCACTTATCATTAGAGCACTACAATAACAATAAGCGAGCATCTTTTACGCCTTATTTCAATATAAAATCAAATGAGCTTAACATTTATTACTTAAACTATTTCAAGAATACTTCTTTCATAGAATGTATAGAAGAAGAATATTACAATAGAATGTAATCCAGATTCTCTGCTCCTTAGCAACTAAAATATGCATATAACGAATAGGGAAAAGACAAAAAATTTAAATGTCAGCGGAAGTTTGACAAGTGTATTTACTGTTACACTACTGCGTAAGTGGGGGAAATAAACTATGAAAAGTGGTTATTTAAAAAAGGTAGAAGTACTTATTTGCATTATTAAAAATATAAATAAATAAAAATATTTATATTGCTATGTGTTATAAATTTAACTTAAAAATATTAAATCAAAAATTCAGTTTTCAGCTTTTTATTTCATTATAATTGTTTAATATTTTTAATAATGGTACAAAAATGTACGTTTTTTTATATATAATTAAGTATTTCATTTTACTAATTCTTTTAAATAATAATGACAAAAATATTTTCTAAAAATTTTTTAACTATTTTCTTTCTTTTCATGTCTTACTTTTTTGCCCAAAACTTATTTCATACTAATAAATAAATACATTTAAAATGTGAAAAAAGTGTAATTATATTTATTCAGCAGAATTAAATATTTGAAAACTAATTTACTATTTTTTTTTTTTTTTTTTGTTTTTAATATATGTAGATGGTAATAATTATTTTAATAAAACCCCTTTTTAAATATTTTCTTTCGTTTCATGTCTTACTTTTTTACCTAAAATTTAGTCCATGCTATTAACTGCAACTCTGTGGGTAAAAAGATGTCCGCCGCCAGATTAATCGTCTTCCGTCAGTTCCGTTTATTCGTACGCGAATGTAAGTTGCGTTGAAGTGCCGGGTCATTAAATCGTGAATTTCAGTAAAATTTGTCTTTCTAAAGAAGTTTTATATGCGTTTAGTGTTAATTAACAAAATTAAACCTACGCAGAAGAAAATGTAAGAAAAATTAGTTGAAGCGAATGAGAAGAGGTACGGTGATGTTGTTAATGCAGAATGGCTTGGATTTGAACATGAAAACTGATATATAATAGGCCAAAATCAGGTAAGCTCCATACACTATTATATTTTTGAAAGTTTAACGCGGTATTATCCGCATATACATATATCTAATAATAAGGGAGGCATTTATTTATTGTGTTACAACATCTTTAGAATATTGTCCTAGTTGATCCGAGTAATAGTTTCGGTGATATGGCCTTGAGAAGCGCGTTTTTCTCGAAACTGTGTTTTTGAAGTCGGTTGGCAAGATTTCTCGAGAACTACTTAACTGATCTTCATGAAAGTTTACACATGCCTTTTAGATACTATTCTTAAAGACTTTAACGATGAATTTTTTTTTTTTCGATTACAACTAATTGAAAAAAAAGGTCACGAAATTTTCGCTGAAATTTACATTTTTTTTTGTAAAAATGTCTACCAAAAATCCAATTGTCAGTTTTTTCTTTCGTCTAAGTTAAGCTTTTAACTAAAGCAGGTATGTTTTTCACATTAGATGATCCTGTAAGGAATTATATTGCTAACGCGGGGGCATTTTTTCCGGTGGTCGGAAATAGCGTTGCAATGACCGAGTTTAACATATTTTTTTTCCAAAAATTTCAGAAATATTTGTTAAATGTTTGTAACAAAAAATCTCAATAAAATATTTAACTTTTTATATAAGAACAAAAATGTAAGAAAATKCTGTTTTTTAACCCGAGCAAACCCATGTAACACCTTAAAAACCTGATATATTGACGTGAAAATTTTTTTGTTGAAAATGAGAATTAGAATTAAAGTTTTTTTTTTAATAAAAAAAAATATAGTGTTCTTGCTTATTTTTTTTTTAATTTATTGCAACAAATTAAACATATTTATCATATTTTTATAAGGAAAATATTTATTGAATTTTCTTTCAAGAATACAA